>NW_027185771.1:14900695-14941524 GCF_028583685.1 Petaurus breviceps papuanus
CCCCCTGAAACGCACGCAGCTCTCCAAGCTGCATCCAATCAGAGCTGTGAGCGCGTCATCCTGTTCTTCCCCAGTGATTTGCTTATTGAATAAAGGTACGTTTTTTTGTTCACATTTACCTGTTTATTAAAATTGCTGTCAATGTTCATTAAAATAAGCCCTCCCCTGAAAATTAAGCCCTCTGGTGTTTTTCTGTCCAAAAAAAATAATAAGACAGTGTCTTATTATCGGGGAAACACGGTATTTCCTGTATGATGAGGTATGATGGATACCTTCATGACCTCAATCCTGTCCAGGGATTCCTTGTCATCCCTGCTGCCTTGGCTTCAGGGGCACATTGGTAAGATGGGATTAACTTACCTCCTCACCAATGAACAGTACAGGAAGTACAGGAACAAAGTACAGGAAGGAACACTGTCTCCCTTTGGGGTTGTTTTGTTTGAAGATTTCCCATTTTCTCTATCCCTTGAGCCATTCTTTTCTATTTTAAAATTTTTATTTAACATTTTTAATATTTTGAGTTCCAAATTCTCTCCCTCCCTCCTGCCCCTCCTCTAATTACTGAGAAGGCAAGCAATATGAGATCAATTATACATGTAAGGTCATGCAAAACATATTTCCATATTAACCATACTACAAAAAAAAGCAAGAAAAAAAGAAAAAAGTATGCTTTAATCTACACTAAGAGTTCAGTTCTCTCTTCGAAAGAGTATACAAAACTGGGAAGATCCTATCTTCCTACCTATCCCAAAGCCAATCTAAAGAGGTCTTATCTCTCATCATAGCTCTATTCAGTTGCTGTTGACTAATATCACTCAAGTTTACATTCAAGCTTACCCTGTCACAAATCAGAGTTTCTTAAGCCTGGGAAGTTACCTAATAGCAAGTTTTTCTGTAAATGATGCTCACATTTCTACAGCATTTTGGTTATAAAACGTTTTCCTCACAATAATCTTATTATCTCCAACTGATGCAACTATACCCAAAGGGCTATAAAACTGTTCATACCTTTTGACCCAGCAATAGACCTACTACTAGGTCTATACCCCGAGAAATCAAGGGAAAAGAAAAAGGACCTACATGTACAAAAATATTTGGAGGACTTTTGTGGTAGCAAAGAATTAGAAATTGAGGTGATGCCCATGAAATAAAGAATGGCTAAACAAGCTGTAGTACATGACTGTGATGGAAAACTATTGCGTTAAAAGAAATGATGAGCAGGAGGCTTTCAGAAAAACCTGGGAAGACTTACATAAACCAATGGAAAATGACAAGAGCAGAACCAGGAAAACATTGTACACAGTAATAGCAATATTGTATGATGATCAGCTGTGAATGCCTCAGCTATTATCTGCAATACAATGATCCAAGACAATCCAAAGGATTTTTGATGGAAAATGTTATCCACCCCTTGCATCTGAATATAGACTGAAACATAGTTTTAACTTGATTATTCTTAGGGCTTTTTGGTTTGTATTTTCTTTTGCAATGAGGCTAATATAGAAATATTTTGCATGACTGCACATGTATAAACTACATCAAACTGCCTTCTCAAGGAGCGGGGCAGAAACTTGCACTTCAAAATTTTTAAAAAGAATGTTTAAAAATGTTTTTTACAGGTATTTAAAAAAATTTAAAATTAAATCTACTAGCCAGTTCCTGGTCAGAGATCCAGGATATAAGAAAGGACCTGTACATAGGAATGGCATTCCCAAGTGAGGAGTGGCCACAGACCCTAGAATATAGTTCAGAACCAAGCAACAGTTAGCTGTGTGGCTCTGACCCCAGGAGTCGGGCAGGGTACAGGTGTGCTGTATTATTAATATTTTCTTTACCACCTTACATCTAGACAATCAATAAAATAAATGAAGCCCTGATTTGTAGCATTTGCCTATTTCTGAGGTGTAAATGCTCACACTGAAAAGTTTAAAACTAAATCACTGAAACTAGTTCAAGCTAGCTTTAGCACACCCTTGAAGCAAGATGTCAGTTCCAGCTACCAGCTTTGTCTAAAGTTTGCAGAGGAATAACCAAGTCAGGAATCTCAGATCAAAAGGAAATTTATAGTTCTGTCACACTGAAATAGCAAAGATTTTCAGCTGGCTGATAGTGGCTAAATCCAGCAGTAGTTTGTTGGAATTACAAATGGGGAGTCCAGAGCTATGTTGCTCAGACCCAAACCCAGGCCAGAAACTTGAGGAACTCAGACCAAAAAGGCAGCACTTAGACTGTACTCTGGACCAGATCATTTTGGAAACAATGAAAGATTTTGCACTTCTCCAGACTGAGCTGAGAGCCTGGGATGATAACAAAGCACTCTAAACCCCAAGAAAAGCAGCAATCGAACCTGCCCAGACCTTCCCTCCAAAGATGTGCCTGATATAAATAATGAATTTAGGAAAGCGAGAAGAATGAAAAAAAAAAGAATCCCACAATAAAAAAAACTGTTACACTACTAGGGACACATAAAACACAAACCCAGAAGAGAATGATTCCAAAATATATATGAGCAAAGCCTTAGTGTGCACACACAGATATTCAACTATAATTACTGGAAAAGATAAAGACCTCTTTAAAAGACTTTAAAATGCTTTTATAAGTGAAATGAGAAATAAAAGAATTGGAAAAGAAATGAGAGCTATAGAAGAAGAATTTGAAAAGAGAATTAGCAACTTGGCACAAAAAGTACCAAAAACCATGCCCATGAAAAAAACTCCCTGAAAATTATGATGAAGCAAATAGAAGATAGTGATTCTATGACACAAAAAGAACTTATCAAAAGGCAGAAAACATAAGAGAAAATGTAAGTTATCTCTCATAACAGAAACAACTGACCTGGAACACAGACTGAGGAGAGATCATTTAAGAATCACTGGACTACCAAAAAGCCAGGAACAAAAGAAAAAAACCCACACATCAAAATTTCAAGAAATCATAGAACTACCCAGATCTCTTAGAACTAGAAGGAAAAATGGAAACAGAAAAAATACCTTGGTTAGGTCCCGAAAGAAACCCCAGAATTAAAACTCCCAGGAACATCACAGCCAAAATCCAGAAAATTCAAGGTCAAAGAAAAAAATATTGCAAGCAGTCAGAAAGAAAGAATTCAAGTGAAAAAACCAGAGCAACATACAAACTTTGAAGTACAAACACAGGAGTTAAAAGAAATACAAAAAAGTAAATATGAATGATATGGGGCTAAATAGGTCTTATTTGTATTCCCATATGATGAGATATGTGTCCAGGTGTGTGCTAGATCCTGCTCTTAATGGTTCAGGAGAATCAACTGTTAAATTTTCAGTGTTATTTATACCTCAGAAATTGAATTTCTGAACTTAAGAAAATTATGGTAAAAATTATAATAATGCATCTAAGACTTAAAAGTGTAACATGCTTTCGCAGAACTTTCTTAGCAGCACACTCCTGCATGTGTCCCCTCTGAAACCTATCATCATCAGGGGTCAGAGAAGGAGTCTAATTAGACAGAAGGTCTGAGAGTAGTTCTTTTATATTTTGATGATTCTATAAGAAAAATGGAAAGGCAGAGAAAGAGAAATAGGTGAGGGCAAAGGAGAGGAAGTTAGAGAAAATTATCTCACCTAATCAGGATGTACAAATAGAAGTTTATACAAACAAGAAGAAAGGAGTGAGGATGTAGCCAACACTTAAACTTCACTCTCCTCTGAACTGGTCAAGGAAGTAAAGAATATACACACATACAAAAATACATTTCATTCAATAGGGAAACAAGAGGGAAAGATGAGAAGGGAGAATAGGGGAAAAAAAGAATAGATCAAGGGAGGGATTGGTATTAAGTAAATAAAACTCTAAGGATATACAAAAAATATTTATGCTTCTTTTGGCAGGGGCAAAGATTTGGAAACTGGGCAGGTGCCCATCAATTGGGAAATGGCTAAACATGTTCTGGTATATAAATGTGATGGAATAGTAAGTAGTGAGCTGCAAGAAATTACGTAGGGGATGGTGTCAGAGAAACCTGAGAAGACTTGTATCAACTAATAAGAGAAATAAGCAGAATCAAGAGAATGACCTATTATACAATGACAATAACCAACAACAATGCAAAAGACAAACAAGCTGAAAAACTTAGGAACTCAGATCATGACCAACCACAATTCCAGAGGAATCATTAGATGAAACGTTGCCTCCTGACAGAGAGGCAGGCTCACACGTACACACAAAATGGAATTTTTTTTTGACATTGCCAATGTGGAAATTTATTTGACTAGACGTGTTTTTCTTTCTATCTCAACAGGGGGGAGAATGGAAGGAAGATTTTCTAATGATTCAAAAATTTGAATTAAAAAATATTTTTCTTAAAAGAAAGAAATGAGCTGAACCAATTATGGCCATCTCTGGTCCTAGGTAAGGTCTTACTGCCTGGTCTCAGCCCTAGCAGACACTTTTGTCCTCTAATTCAATCATACACTTGAGAGACAATTTCTGGGGCAAAAGGCAATAACACAGTTGGCTAAGTAATGTGGGGAAAAGGACACAGCAGCTAAGCAATGCCAAACGTCACAGTGACCTAGTCACACTTCTAATGGGCCTAGTTTCTCTTCAACTCAAAGGCATATTAAAAAAACAACCACCCTCACAGAGTCAAGGGCAGACCCCTATTAGTGCTTCATGGGATTCAAAGGAGTTTTGCTGTCATTTACAAACTGCCTAAGCTATAGGGAATGTTCTTGAAATTTATTCTCTCCCATTTAAGGACAGGGAATAGACCTTTGATTCCACTGGTATAAAGAACTCTTAGGTAAGGAAATTCCCTCAACCAATGCCTACCACCAGGACCTTCTCTGCACGTTACAGTCTTAGAGTGTTGCCCACAGGACTGAAGGGTGAAGTGACATATCACCAATAAGCAGTGGGACTTGCTGGCTTTGAGCACAGCTTTCTATCCACTACACTACACTGCCTCTTTGCTAAAACTTTTAGCTTATTTTTAAACAATGAACAAACTAGAAATACTGCTAAACCTTTTGAAAAGAGATAACAAAAGAACTAATAATAACCAAATACTTCTATCAGTAACAATAATGAGGAGCATCAATGCCATTTCTCCATTGGAACAACTGATTCCTCAAGGCTCCATGGACTCTCAACAATCTTATGGCTGGCCCTTGGTAATTTTACTCCAGAGACCTCTGACCTCCTTCCAATCTCACAGCATAAACAATATGGCCACAAGAAAGTCCTGGGATAGGGGAACAATGCAACCTCCCCAACAGAGATTTCACACAAGACCTATTTACATAGTCAGAAAGACTGAAATATTAAAGAGAAAATTTTACCTGTGAGTGATTGGGAAGGAGAGGGGGGGAAGCTTCTATTCAGATAAGGCCACTGGCCATCAAAATAAGAAGGTGTCATCCTATAAACCCTCCATACAAGTGTTTGGCAAACAAAACAAACCTTGTTTTGAGACAAGGGCTTAAGTTCCAATTACTTTCATTAGGCTCCAATTATCCTATGATCTCATCATGGATATGCTGAGCTCCTCTGGCCCCAATCCATCCAAAAAGTCCCAGCTTGACTGGGGATAATAAGAATGCTAAGGGTAGTGATCAATATTCTCAAAAACAAAATCCTACCACAAAAGACAGTTCCACAGAGAGTCAAGTATGAAAGAAGTGGGGAGCATAAAATTTCTTAAGATATATATACCAAGAGGTATATACCTCTTGGACATACTTGTACCTTTCTTTCCCCTTCCTAAAACACACACCTCGTATACATAGGGGTTCACAATAGCCTACAGGTCTACCTATATCATAGGATTGGGTATAAAGATCAAATGAAAAAAATAGGAAACTTTTTAAAGTATAAAATATTAAATGATTACAAGGAATTATTGTTACACACACATTATATTCAAATTTTGCCCCCATACTTACATATACAAGCAGCAGCAAGCAGACGAGAAGCTATGTATGGTGGCTCGCAAGAGGGAAACACAGGCTGGATAATGTAGTTAGCAAAAGTGATGGCAATGATGGCCTGACTGGTGGGTTCAATGATTAGCAGTGAGGTCCACAGACGGATAAAAGCAATGAAGCCCCCAAAGGCTTCCAGAATATAAGCATAGCTGGCTCCAGACTTTGTGATGGTGGTTCCCAGTTCTGCATAACAGAGGGCACCAACCACAGAGAAGATACCCCCAATGGCCCACACCACAAGAGATAGCCCATAGGAGGCACTGTGGACCAGGACCCCCTTTGGAGAGACAAAGATCCCTGATCCAATCATATTGCCTATTACAAGGCTAACCCCATTTAACAAAGAGATTTCCTTCTTCAGCTGAAGAGTTTCTTGCGGCCCCTCAGATGACACGTTGCTGTCGCCAGCACCAAGATGGCCCTCTTGGTGGATGGGGCGGTATTCGGGTATGCGATTCACATTTTGCCTTTCTTCCATGGTGTTAGATTCTTTACAGCTTCAGCTATTAGGACCTGAAACCAAACCAATGTAAATGAGTTTGTTGCTGTAAATGGTGCTCTTCTAAGTCTGACTGAAGAGGAATACAGAGAGGCTACAGAGGTAGTTACTTCCCCTAATCTACCTTTTCCCCCCAGATTCTAATCCTACCCATGCTCAGTATTAACTTGAGGGAACACATGTAAGATACAAAGTTCTTTGGGTTTTAAGTCCCCAATCTTTGCAACAAGCTTCCCCTAATCCCTACCAAGGACATGGGAGATGAACAAATTAAACCTACACACCCGCACAGAAGTTTCATGTGAACTCAAGATGTTATGAGACATAGAGAACCCTGGGTTGGAGCTCAGGTATGGCACTAGTGACAAGGACAATTCTAAAGCAGGGTATCTTAACCTATTTTGTGTCACTGACTCCTTTGGCAATCTGGTGCTATGGACCCTTTCCAGAGAACACTTTTTAAATGCATAAAATACATAGGATTATAAAAGAAAACAATTACATTGTAGTTCTATTATCAAAATATTTTTTATAAAAACACCACCAAGTTCACAAATCCCAAGTTAAGAGTTAGGGCTGAAGATAACTCCAAAGGTGTCAGGAACATATTCTCCAAAAAAAGGCAACAATTCTACTTGGGTCAGCAGGATTCACCACCTCACTCCAGGGGAACTTACTTGCTCAGTTTTGTGATAGCACCATTTCATCCTCTGCTTCTCAATCCAAGCTATCTGTGCACAAATGATGGCAAATATGTGTGTGTGATGCACGTGTGTATATGCCTGTGTCCCTCTTTGTACAAAGAATATGCTTTATAGTCAGTCAAAAATACTTATAAATGATGCCAATGTGCCCCATCTGCCATATCTTATGAGGGATGCAAAGGCAAGAAATGACAGGAACCCTGCGTTTAGGGAGCTAACAATCTAAATGAAGGAAACAATAGACAGTTGTGTCAAAATTGTCATGATCATCACTTCCCTCACGCCCAACTCAACAAAGAAGCAAAAAAAGCTGACAGCTCTGGTCTAATCGTTCCTTTACCTTCTTAACACCAGGTTCCCTGGAGTGTATAACAATCACTACTATATATATAAGACCTTACCCTGGATCTTAATACTGGTGCCAAGTAAAAAGAATGATGCTTATATAGTCTTAAAAAAAAGTATTAGAAAAGAGCCTCAGCATTTCCTCTTTACCCAGGTGTGGCAGGCAAAAAAAGTTAGTCACACACAATGGCATACACAGAATGATCTCTTTTATTTATTCATTAGTAAAGAAAACAAAAGAAAAGCAAAGAAGGTATTCGGGCACCTAATACCCTTTCCTTGTCCAAAATAATTAACCTCTGTACTTCTTACTTGCAGAAATACCCAGTGAAAGGTGTCCTAACCAATCTTTCTCAGAAGCAAATGGCTCAATCAGACCAATGCAGGAGTCAAAGCCAACCAAGTCATATGGAATAAGTCCAGCCAGAAAGAACCTCAGAAATCATCTAGTCCAACAACTCATTTTAAAGATGAGGAAACTAAAACACAGAGATTGTGGCCTGTTTGCTCAAGGTCACAAGGGTAGAAAAAAGCAGCAGTGAGATTCAAACCAGTCTTCTAATTTCAAGCCAAACATTACCATCTCTACTCCATGCCCGCATGCCACTGAGCCTGAAATGGTTACCACAATGCAGCTCACCAAATCAGACCACGTGCCAATACACACATCATTCACTGTCTACATCCTTCCACCTTGGGATTAACTCTGACAAAGGTGAAGAAGACATGGAGATGTGATAAGGGAGTATAGTGAAAAAAAGGACTTTTCACCTGAACCTATGATCTTAGAAAGAAACATAACTTTAAAGGCTCAATAACATAAGTCAGTTATAAGAGACACTTTTATTCATCAACTCTTCCAACACAAGTCTTCCCAAACACTGGGCAGAAAGCAAAATCAGCACTTTACTAACAATATATACCAATAATACAAGACTCCACACAAATCACAGACCTTTTCCAGGCAATTAAGACTAAGAGTAAAGGAATAACAGCCACCTAATGGAGGAAAAATAGGTAAACAAATACTGACAAAGTGTCTAATCATTAATGTATCTTCTTCAAAATAAGTCTCTAGCATTACCTACTTAACAGGTTGTTGTGAATATCAAGTGAGATAAAAATCATTACTAGCTATAATTGAGGGAGCATGGCATAGTGCTGATAGAATGTGGAATTTGAAGTCAGCAAGATCCTGGTTCAGGTCTAGCTTCTGACAATACATACTAGCTGTGTGTCCATGAGCAAAAGTTACTTAACTTTTCAATTATCCAGGCAACCCTTTATAAGTTACAGATAAGTCACAGATCTGCATTCATGGGGGGAATTTCAACCAGAAATTTCCTTATGATATAATTACCTTCACTAACAAGAGCCAATTTACTCCAAATTCTAAAAAAGTCTCTGAAATGGGAGGGTGAGAAGACTACTGCTTCAAAGAAGCCTCAGAAGGAAATGAGAATACAAAGAATGACTACTAATATCCTCTAATGTGAAATCTGTATGAGTGTGGGTGCTGGGGTAGTGGTGGAGGGCTGGAGCAGAGAAGGTTCAGTTACTGCTAAATTCTATCTACAATCAAACTTGAATTTCTTGCCTAAGAAGTACAGGGGGAAAAAGCTCACCTAAGTGGTTCTGCCACAATCTAACCTAATCTGCTGCTTGCTTACTTAGAAACTGTAGTTTGTTTGTTTTTTTTTTCAGACAACCACCCAGCCCTATGGAGAGGTAAACACAATTTGGACAGCTTAGGGATGTATCCTCCAGGGATAATCATGGTGATATGACTGAAGTGTACTTTGGGGCAGCAATAATAATCCAATCACAATGCCACACCTATTGGAAAGGGGGGAGGAGGGCAGAAGTCTCAGAAGAAGTCAGTTAAATGGCTTCTGAACAGGTTAAGTCAAGAAAAGAAAACAGGCAACCACCCAAGTAATGGTTTGACTTTGCAGGGGGAGGGGTAAACCAGACTAGGGCCTCAGTCATTAAACTGCAGTCCGAAGGTAAGGAAGTCAAAGGGAGGGGTAAATGAGAAAGGGGAAGTAAGTACTGCCTGGTGTTTTCTGGACTAAGGAAGAGAAAACAGTAAAAACAAACAAATAAACTAAAAAAAATTAACTAGGAAACTATGAATCAATTATTTCCTATTCAATTACTTCCCCATCTGAAGGCATTCCATCATCCTTCTGACATATACTTTAGCCCCAATTTTAGTCAACCATTTGAATCACTCAAGTATTCCTAATACTCCTGGGCCAAATAGCTGCAACACTAACATAGAGTTAGTTATATAGAAAAAGCATTGACCAATGGCCAAACACAGAGTAGGTACTTTATGTTAAACTGCACAATGTCAGACTTTTTAATGTATTAGTTTGTTTTTACTAAACTGGGTTTTTTTTTCCTTTTTTTAGTTTTTTAATGTAAGGGGTGGTTCTAGCTCTTTCTATAGTTGCAAAGAACTAGAAACTAAGTAGGTACCCATCAATTGGGTAATGGATAAACAAGTTACGGTATATGAATAAAATGGAGTAATTGTGCTGTAAGAAAAGATGAAAGGGATAGTTTCAGAAAACCTGGGAAGTCTTGAACAAAGTTATTATCACTGTGAGCAGAACTATAAGTTATACAATTACAAAGATTAAAAAAAACTCTGAAATTCAAAGTTAAGACCTCTGGTCAATGTAATAACCAATTACGATTCCAGAAGGTTTATAACAAAGCTACCTACTTTGCAACAGAGAGGTGACAGACTTGGTGTACAAAATGACATAAAATTTTTTAGCATGGTCATTACAGGAATTAATTTGACTATGAATATTGTCACAATTTTCCACCTTTTATCTCTATGGGAAAGAAGGAGGTAGATGGGAGAAATTTTAGTTAAAAAAAATAAACTCATACAAAAATGCAGTGGTGCTCTGGGAATGAGAGGGAAATAATACAGAGGAAAATTCAGTTAACTGTAAAAACAAAAATAGTGATAAATTTTTAAATGTACATTGAATTGCATATTATCATCAGACTGAGTTCTACCTGTTAGCTTTACTAAACTGCTTTTTTCTTCCCTCATTTTTTTGGTTCTTTGCTATAGGAAATGATCATCTAAGTGGGAAGGAGAAAAATATTTGAATGTGAAGGTGATATAAAAACAAAAGATGTAAGTAAAAGTTAAAAATAAAGATAACCAAAAAAAATGCTGAATTTGACTGAAATTCACTAGGGTCCCCACACCTAAAGTAGGTGCTCCACTGAGCCTAAGTGATTATCTTCAGCATTTAATTCATACAGACAATAGAAAAATTATTCTCCCAATGACAGGAAAAAGACATATATGGTTTGTTAAAGAAAGGGTTTAATATAGTTTTAACTAGACCTGTGATTTCATTGGTACTTGGAATTCTTAGTGAGGAAACTCCCTTTAAAAATACAGAAGTTCAACTCTTCTCTAACTTATAGCCTTAAAAGGTTACCTGGAGAGAGTACTAAGAGCTTAAGTGATTTGCCCAGAGTCCAACATCCAGTTTGTTTCACATACAGGACTTAAATTTAGGTTTTCCAGACTCCAAGGCCAACCCTTTCTTCAGATGCCTCTTGATCAGTTTATAATTAAATCTACACAAATATTGTATACAGCATAAAAATTAAGAAAGTGTAATTGGAAACACCATAAGGAACAAAAAAGATAGAGGTCTGTTCCACAAGACTCTAGGAGGAAAAGAACTGAGGAAACAAAAAAAGAACTAATTTGAGTTCATTACATTTATGGGAAAATGAGATGTGTGTGAAAACTTTTTGGAAAAGAATCATAAATATGAATATACAAAGACCTCTCTAGAATAAAAAACCTGTAAATATCAGATGAAATAACAGATATAAAGCACCTCGAAAATTGTTTAATGAACGCTGAGTATTGCTACTATTATTACAATATTCATAGTTCCAGTAGTCCAGGCTTCAATTCTAAAAAACTAACTTTTTTTCCTTCCCAAAGGCACAGCAGGAACAATTTCCCAAATAACAGATTCAGTACCCCGGTGGGCTGCTGCTTTGACCAAGGCTGCCCTAAGCTCTGGGCACCTTTCTCCAGCTAGCACCTCCACTCCCAATACCACAATGCCACTGAGGGGGTAAGTGGAAGGAATTCAACAGCCAACACTACGTAGTGAGAAGTCCATTCGTAAGTAGCAGCTTCATAGGTAGCGATCTGCTACTTACAAACCCTAAAGCTAGCTACTGCCTTTCTCTGGGCCTTAGTTTCCTCTACCATAACATTGTGGGGGGAAGGAGACTAGATAATCTCTAACGACCCTTCTACCCTAACAAATCTTTCCCCCTCTGTCTTTTAAAACACACTGTGCTCATTCCCTGGGGGAAAAAAAAAAAAAAAACAGCAAATTGTGATTGGGATACACAGTAGCGAGCCCAAACCAGGCAGTCTTGCACCAAGCAAGGGGGGTGGGGGCACTACTCTATGGGGAAAGACACAACTCCCAAGGGAGGGAAGAAGGGAGGGCAAAAGCTCCCCCAGCTCGCAGGCCGGCAGCTTCCCAGGCCGTGTGGCTTCTCCACTGAGGAAGGGTTCCCACACTGCCAACAGCCTCCAAATTTTGCTCTTCGGGGCAAAGCCACCCTGCCCAGCTGCAACTGTGTAACATGGTATCCCTTTGTCCCAGAGAACATCTCTGGGGTCCTGACTCGGGGTGAGCCCCATCTCTGGCTGCCCCACTCACTCCCTGCCCCTGCTGCGTGGGACACACCTAAATCCGAACCCTCAACCGCCCGTCTCAGGGCAGATCCCAGAGAGCAACAAATGCGTCCTAGGCAGACCCCCCCCCCGGTCCTCAGTCCCCCGACCTCCCTCGCCTCTCCCGGGCGCCCCGGCCCGGGCCCCGGCTCTCTGTCTCCTCCGGCACCCCTCGCCGTCCCCGCTGCTTCCTCAGCCCCTGCCCGTTACCTCCTCATGGCCCAGCCGGCCGCAGGATGCTCAAGGTGCCGCCGCCGCCTCCTCCGCCTCCCTTCCTCACGCCGCCGCGGCCCCTCCTTCTTCCTCTCTTACACACCAGCCCCCACCCCACCCCCGCCCCCGGCCGCGCGCCGCGCAGCCACGTGACCTCCCGGAGCCGGTGGAAGGGGGAGCGGGGGCGGAGCGCGGAGGAGCGCGTCGTCGCCCCCCCCCCCCCCCCCCCCCCCCCCGCCGGCGGAGGCGAAGGCGGCTCCCTGAGCATCCTGCGGGCGGGGGGGCCGTGGGGGGGGGGGCGGGGGGGGGCGTCGCCCCCCCCCCCCCCCCCGCCCTCCCGCCTGAGCGCACTGCGCCGCCGCTCTCGGAGTCCTAACCTGGGCTGAGCGGGGAAACCGGATTCCTCCGCGGACGTCTCGCTAAGGGAGACTGCCGAGTGTTTCCTTCACCCGGGGCTCGGGCGCGCCTGGGGGCTCCCCAGCCCCTCGGCACTTATAAAGCCTAATCAGTGAAAGCCCCACGTGCTTCTTGCGGTGGGGTGAAAATACCTCCTGGTCCTTCCAGCAGTGCAAGGAGCCTTCCCCTGTGGCTGATCTCCACCAGACCCGGTAGCTCCTGGAATCGCCAGCACCCGCGTAGTAGCCTCCCCGGCCCCAGCGCCCCTCCAAAGATCCTCGAGGTCGCCACCTTCCACGTGCCTCCATTCCCCGTCAGCTTTAGCCGCAATGAGGGGCGGGGGGAAGTGCATGCTCACCGGGAAGAGGGACATAATGTACCCAGTGCACAACAGCCTGGCCCTCCTCGCAATCGTAGGGTTTAGAGGTAGAGCTGGCCCCTTCGACTTGTGCTTGCTGAAGCCGAGGCCGAGAGAGAAGTCACTGGACCAAGGTCACACAGGTTCTGGGTGGCCCAGTTCGGATTCAAACGCTGACACAGGGGCTGTTCTCTGCAATGCTGTGTTCTCTGCCTGGTCCCTGGGCTCGCCTGCAGCCCCCGACTCCCCTGGGCTAGAGACTGGGGGACCGTAGGATGCTAAGGACTGGAAGGAGCCTTCCACGTCATCCCATCCAACCTCTTCAGAGAGATTCAGAGTGTGAGGACCGGAGTAGTCCTTGAAGTTCAGTCCCCCGAGCACACACCGGGGGTCTCTGCCTGCAGCCATCCCCCTAAGGCTAGGGGGTAGGCGTGGGGGGTCAATCTGCTTCTGGCAATTCTTGAGGATGTGTGGGGGAGATCCCTGTCCGATACCCCACCCGACCCCATTCAGGTGCTGTGAAGGTATTCTATGATAGTTTCTTGTCCAGTGTAGTGGAGAAAAGCTTTTTAATCGGTTTGTGAATATGATCTGGGCCTTTGTGCTTAAACTCTCTCTTCCCCAGTAAGGGATAAGGCAAAAGCTTTAGAAAGCTTCCAAGGGGGAAGAGAGAAAGGCAGCACCTGGGGCATTTGGCTTTGAATGCATGACTCTGTTGTTTTGCTGATCCGTGCACTCTCTTCTTTCTTGCCCTTAGGTGAAGAAGCTTTAGAGAAGGAACAAACAGAATTTGACCTTGTGAGATTCAAAGGTCAAAAAAACCGTCCAAGGGGAAATCCCGGAATGAACCAACCAGCTTGACCCAGCCTAGTAGTGGGTCAACCCAGAAGCTCCAACTTTGCCACCCTAGAAGTGAACTCCTGAGCGTTGTACAAAGAAGGGGGGCTGCACTGGTCAGCAGTGTGCTGGTGAATATTTAATAACCAGCTTAGAGGGAGGGGAAGAGGTACACAGGACGCACTCTTCAGCTTAATCTACATGATTAACACTTTACCCACCACATTATTAAGTATAGACAGTCAACAAAATCAAGCCCTGATGTGTATAGACATGCTCACCTTGAAAACTTAACAATACACTTTCAAGAGATCCCTTCAAACTGAATCTAGAACATCCCTGGATGTGTTTTGGAAGTTTCAGAGGTGTCTGTACTTTGGTTCTCAGTACATCCTTGCATTAAGCATCCCTTTGTAAAAGCTAATTGATGCAAATTTGTTATCAGTGTTACAGAGGAGCGGATTGAATGGTTAGAGTGGATTGAATGATATCGGTATACTAATCACTAGTGACACCAGAAGGAGGTTAAAGTCTATAGCGGCAGAAGAATTCCACTCCCCACACCCAGGGCTACTGGAGGGGTTTGCCTCCAGCTCCTTTTACGGAGGAGGAAACTGAGACGAACAGGGATGGGTGATCTGCCTAGGGTCACACAGCTAGTAAGTACCTGAGGTCAGATTTGACCCTAGGAAGATGATTGCTTCGGACTTCAGGCATGGTACTCTACACTGCGCCAACCTAGCTGCCCTTTGGGTGGATAGAGTGAATTCTAAATCTAGATTCAAGAGTAAAACCAGCCTTAGGGCAGGGAGCTTTTTAGGGAATGTATGAGGACAAGCCTCCTTACCCTACGTTCTTACCTTCTCCCCAATTCTATACTTCACATCCCTTCAATATTATTCTCCATTCTCATCTCCTCTCCAAATTCAGAGGAAGAGGTGGTGCTTCCTCTTGTCGGTGCCAGCCCGCTACTTGTGCCCTTGACCTCATCCCCTCCATCCCCAATGCCAACAAACATGCCCCATTTAAAAAAAGAAAAACATTTCACTTGACCCTGCCATTCCCTCAAGTTATTTTCCTATATTTCTCCTATTCACAATCAAATTCTTAGAAAAGGGGCTTGCAGGGGCGGCCAGGTAGCACAGCGAGTAAGAGCACCGGCTCCAGTGTCAGACTGACCTGGAGATCGAATCCCGGGCTCAGACACTTAGCACCCACCCAGAAACACCTGGCCGTGTAACCTTGAGCAAGTTACTTAACCCCAATTGCTTAGGGGCGGCCAGGTGGCTCAGCGAGTAAGAGCACCGACTCCTGGCCGTGTAACCTTGAGCAAGTTACTTAACCCCGATTGCTAAAAAAAAAATAAAAAAGAAATAAAAAAAAAAAGTAAAGGGGCTTGCAAATTTAACAATCTGTTCTTGAAAGCAGGTAGGAACTGGTTCTAGCACACTGTGAATGTTTACTCAATCAATCAACCAACATTTATTAAACACTATATGGGGCAGCTAGGTGGTGCAGTGAACAGAGCACCAACCCCCAGAGTCAGGAGGACCTGAGTTCAAATCCAGCCTCAGACACTTAACACTTACCAGCCCTGTGACCTTGGGCAAGTCACCCCAATTGCTCTGCCTTCCCCCCTCCAAAAAACAAAAAAAAAATCCTTAGAAAAAACCCTTCACTTCTCCACTCCCTCACCTCCCGCTCATTCTTCAATTTTTTGCAATCAGGTTTTCACACACCTTTCAACTGCCCTTTCCAAGGTTATCAACAATCTCTAATTGTGAAATCGCTAATTGCTAAAGTACTACCATCTTTCCAGTGTCCCCTCTTCTGCATATATCTGTTATAAATATGCTCAATCTAGGAATAAACAATACTTGTTGGAAAGCCAGAAAGGTTCTCATTACCTTTGTTTTACATTTATTCTTTCCTAAATAATTGGGTAGCCTCATCAAAAGACTATAGAGAATCAGACAAATGCAAGCCCTTTTATGCTGCCTCCATTCGAATTTCCTGCCTTGTTCCTCTCCAGAACTGGGATTAGTCTTCTGGGTTACAACCTTTCTTACCTGCCCACTACACTCCTTAGTGTGTTCCCTCCACCCAAAATGACCTTCATGCATCCCATGATCAGATAATGAGGCTCCATCTAATTCTGTTAAGGGTTTCTATGTATAAGGCTAGTTAAGCTGGTGTTAATGAAAAGTTGGTGACCATCCCTTGACTCCCACGGGTCTAAGCCAGCTTAGCTCAGGCCCCTTCCAAGGGTAAACTTAACAGATTTCTTCCAGCTATATGATTATATAGGGTCACTCTGCCCTTCCTCCCCTTCCTACACCTTCCTTCACATCCTATACAGCATCCACTGTTGCTATAGAATCTGTGGAAACCAAACTACTAGCATTTCTCACATAGCCAATCCAATAAGTTCCCAGATCTTGTCATTTCTACCTTCATGGCATCTCTGGACTCCAATCCCTTCTTTCTTGACCTCTCTACAGGGTTGGACAATACAGACCAGCCCCTACCTCCGGGCTATTCCCTCCTACCTGGATTTTCAGGACACTGCTTTCTGCTAAGTGGTCCATCTACCTGTCTATTTCTGAGTCTCCTTAGGGGAATCATCACCAACAAGCAGATCCACTATGTATATTATCCCAGACCTCAGTCCTGGGGTCTCTTCTATTGTCTTTCTGTATTTTCTAAGTGAATCTCATCAGTACCCATAGAAAGGATTAATGCTCATCTCTATAGGATGATAGGATAGAAGGGAAATCTGACCTCTGATTACATCACATAAAGAACACCCAGCAAGAAAACTCCCTAATCTAATGAAGATCAGGAAAGGTCTTAGACCATTGCCTGGAGTAGGACTCTATTAAATGAGTTGTCCATGGTCAAGCAACTAGCATGTGTCAGAAGCAAGACTTGGGTCCAGGTCTTCCTGACTCTGAGAGTACCTCTTTATGCCCTAGGCTGGGCTGCCATTTGGATACAGACTCCCAGATGTACCTATCTAGCATTCATCTCTCTTATGAGTACTGGTCACTCATCAATTTTACCCGCTAGACAGCTCCACCTAGATTTATCTCCAACTCAACATGCCCAAAAAAGAATTCTTTAGCTTAAAACAAAACAAACCCTCTTCTTAGCTTCCCTTTTTCTGCCTATTACACTGACTTCCTAACAGCCACCCAGGTTCTCAACCTGAGTTTTCCTCCCATCTTCAGTCCCATCACCCCCCATATCTAGTCCATTGCCAAGTCTTGACCTCCCTGCGTGACACCGAACTCATTCTTTGCACTCACACAGCCAGCGCCTTAGTTCAAGCTGCTCGGACCATAGCCGCAGCACATAATTGGTCTCTTTCCTCTTCAGTCCATCCTCCACATAGCTGTCAAATGTATATTCCTAAAGCACAGGTCTGATTGGGCGATTGTGCAGTTCAAAAAACTTAGGTGCCTCCCTCTTTCTTGTAACCCCAGTTCTTAGCACAGTGCCTGGCACATAGTGGTTTTGGGTTGTTTTTTTTTTTTGGCTTTTTGGAAGGTAATTGGGGTTAAGTGACTTGCCCAAGGTCACACGGCTAGATTTTGTGTTAAGTGTCTGAGGTCGGATTTGAACTCAGGACCTCCTGACTCTGGGGGTTGGTGCTCTATTCACTGCACCACCTAGCTGCCCCATATAGTGTTTAATAAATGTTGGTTGATTGATTGAGTAAACATTCACAGTGTGCTAGAACCAGTTCCTACCTGCTTTCAAGAACAGATTGTTAAATTTGCAAGAGTCTTTATACCTCAGGAACACTACAAATCAGGACTCAATGTTGTTGATTTATCTAGATTGAAAAAAATGCTAACTAATGCAGAGTATACTTTAAAGTGTGCCCTGCATACATTGTTTTAAAAGGAGAACCCACAGTTGTTAAACATTTACCAGAACACACTTAATAACTTTCAAAATCTGGCTTCAACTTAGCCAATAAATATTTATGAAGCACCTACCTACTATGTGCCAGGCTTTGTGCTAAGTACTAGCAATACATTTAATAAAAAGAAAGACAGCCCTTTCCCTCAAGGAATTTACAGTCTCATTGGGGAAGACCACACACACACACACACAATCATGGGAACTGAAAAGCCTGAGGCAGGAGCATGGTAGGGAAGTCAGAAACATTTCAGAGTACTTCAGCCCCCTGGGTAATGAGTGTGAGCTGAGCTCCATCCTTAAATGGAGATTTGGGAGATCATGGCTCCAACCTCCAATCAGAGGGACCAAGGACAGTAATGAGGTAGAATCCCAAGGCTGATGGAATTTTACAAGATGATGAGGTTTCTCCGATAAATGAGCTTCCTGAGTCACAGTGGAGAAGTCAAATTTCAAAGTAGTACAGCCAAGTGAGAAATAAGTGCGTTTACATTACAGTCCCTGATGTATTTTCTGTTTAAACTAAACTGGTCTGCTTACCATTCCCTCACATGTCATTGCCTCTCCAACCTCCAAGACTTTGCATAGGCAGTGCCTTCTACCCAGAACACTCTCTCTTCCCTCTTGAAATCTCTAATTAGCTTAAACCCTCAGAACAGGGCCACATCCTTCATATGTGTTTCCTGACCCACATCCCTATTCCCCTAGGTGTTAGTGCTCCTAACACAGTGGAAATTACTTGTCATTTCCTTTGTACAAATTTGTACTTACCTTTATGCACACATGTCAGACTCTTAAGTAGAACACAAGTTTAAAAAAAAAAACAAGGGCGATTTCATTTTTGCCTTTGTGTTCCCCACATCCAGCAGGTTAATAAATGTTTGGTGAATCATTTTACACTGATGTCCCAGAGATATCTTAAAACTCAGTTCATCCAAAACTGAACTCATCTTTTCCTCTTAACCGTATCTTCTTCCAAACATCCATATTTTTGTCAAAAGCGCCACCATTCCTCTAGTCTTTCCTTGTCCCCACATATCCAATTAGTTTTCAGACCTTGCCATTTCTACCTTCCTATCTCTACCATCCAACAGCCCCTTCTCTCCACTCAAATAGCCACCACCTTAGTTCAGACTTGATCACCTGTAGCCTAGATTATTACGATAGCCGCCTTGGTCTCCCAGTTCAGACCTATATGATGCTGCCAAAGGAATGTTTCTTAAACACAGGTATGATGTCATTTCCATGGTCAATTAGTTCTGGTGACTTCCTATTGGCTCCAGGATCAAGGACAAATTCCTCTGTTTAGCTTAGCCCAGCACAACTTGGCCCAGATCTATCCTTCCAGCCTCATCCAACATTACTTTCTCCTCCTTGTGCTCTGGGTTCCAACCAAACTAACCTTCTCTGTTCTTCCCACATAGCACTTCTCTCCTGTCTCTGGGCCTCTACACTGGCCTCAGTACCTAGAATGCTCTCCACACTTCCCTCTGCCTCACACAGTCCCTCTCTTTCTTAAAGATTCTCCCCAACTATTAGTGGCCCTCAATCTACCTTATATTCAACTACTTTGTATATATTGTATATATATTGTAGTTAACTTTATATTTATGTTATATGTGAGCTTATAAATGCATATACATGTAAATATATGTGTGTGTTTATATGTATATGCAGCTAAGTGGCACAGTGAATAGAGCACTGGGCCTAGAGTCAGAAAGACATGAATTCAAATCTTGCCTCAGACACTTACTAGCTGTATGACCCTGGGCAAGTCATTTAACCCTATTTGCCTCAATGTTCTCATCTGTAAAAAGAGCCAGAGAAGGAAATGGCAAACCACTCCAGTATCTTGGCCAAGAAAACCCTGAATGGGGTCACAAAGAGTCAGACATGACTGAAACGACTGCACCACAACAACTCTCTCTCTGATATATATGTGTGTGTAGTGTGTATATATGTATACATATCTGTGTGTGTACACACACACACATTTATATGTATATATACATATACATACACATCTATATCTATCTATACATACAAACATGTATACAGATGCATATAGTCTCCCCGATCATGATGATAGTTCACTGCAAGCAGGGACTGTTCCATTCTTTATATTTATATCCCCAAAATCTAACACCGTCCAACACATAGAAGGTGCTTAATATTTGTTGATTGATTAATTAATTATCGAAGACACCATCATCCTTCCACTCAATCAAGATTACAGTTCTGTAATTATCTTTAATTCTTCTCTCTCCCCAGATCCCATCAGCTGTTAATGTCCCCCACCCGATATCTCTTCTCTCTGTCCCTTCCTTTCCACTTACACGGCTACCATCTTCACTCAGGCCCTCATCGCCTTTTACTGGAATAGATACAATAGCTCCCTAGATAAAATCCTTAATTCCATTTCCATCCATTTCCATTCCACTTCCAATCCATCCTCCAAACAGCTGCCAAATTAATGTCTCTAAAACACAGATCTGGCCATATCACTCTTCTCTACTCAAAATTTCTCGCTGGCTCCCTAACATCCCTAGGATAAAAACCAAACCAAACCAAACCTAGGAGTTGTTTTAATTGCTAGAGGCTGGGTTGGGGGGAAAGAGGAGTGTGCTGACAGTTAGACCTGCACTTTAACATTGGTGTGGAGGACAGGCTAGGGTGGGGAGAGACTTGGGGCAGGAAGACCAAGCAGAGGCTATTGCAACAGCTTAGGCATGATGGCATAGAGGAGAGACACTGTGACGACAGATTAGTTATGTAGGCGGAGTGCAAATGAGAAGATGAAGATGATGCAGAGACAATATCAACAGGAAGTGGCAATGGTGGGGTAGAGAGTATGAGAGGTATAGGGTAAGGAGAAGAATGTGAGATCCATGTTTCGAGCCTGTGTGACCAGGAGGATGGTGGTACCCTGAACAGTAAATGGGGAAGTTGGGAAAAGGGAATTTGAAGGGAAAGATGATGAATTATTTTTTTTTAGTATGTTGTTTTTGAGATGCCTATAGGGTTATCAGTTTGAAATGTCCAAAAGGCAATTTGTGATATAAGATTAGGGCTTGGGAATGAGATTAAGACATGTGTTTCTGTGTCTATATGTTTATACTATAGACACACACGCATATTTATAAATACATATACATACAGGTATGTATATTTATACTATATACACATATATACCCACATATGTGTGTATATATGAATATGTATCTATGCATACACATACATACTCATACACCTATATATGTACGTGGAGAAAGAGAGAGAAGGAGTGAACATAGATGTGATCATTAAACCCATGGGAGCTGATGAAATCACCAAGCAAGACAGTATAGATGAGGTAGGGAAGAGGGTCCAGGTCAAAGCCTTGAGCACTCCACAGTAAATGGACCTGACTGAAGATTCATCAAAGGTTGAGGAGCAGTTCAGACAGCAAGAAAGGGGAACCAAGAGAGAGCAGTGTTACGAAGAGAGGGAATACACAAGTCAAGGGTGCTCATCAGTATCAAAGATTGCAAAGAGGTCCAGAAGGATGAGGACTGAGATAAGGTCACTAGAATTGGCCATTAAGAGATCTTTGGTAACTTTGGAGAGAGACGTTCCATTGAAGCATGAAGCTGGAATCCAGATGGCAGAGGGTTTAGAAGAGAGTAGGAGAAAAGGAAGGGGAGGCACGGATTCCAGATGGCTTTTTCAAGGATTTTAGCCGAGAAGAAGAGTAAGTGAGTTGGACAATAGCTAGAGAAGATGGTCAGATTGAGTGCCACAAGGTTCAACTCCTCCCCACTTCTACATCCTGGAATTCATAGCTTCCCTCAAAGCAAAACTCGTTCCTGATCCTCTCATTTGTTAGCGCCATTTTTGCCTTCAAATTACTTTCCATTTACTTATCTGTGTAAAAGTTGCATTCCCCTCTGTAGAATGCAAACACCTTGATTTGCCATTTGCAGGACAGTTTCCTTTTTGTCTTGGTGTCTAGCACAGCGTCTTGTGCATAGTAGATGTTGCACAAATATTCGCTGAATTGAATTGAAACAGAGTTCCTAGGTTATTCTTTGCATGATTCATTTAGGAACAAAAGGGGAGAGTATGAAACCCACCAACCTCTATCTCCACTGTCTTGCTGCAACTCCTCCAGTTCCTGACTTGGCCCTGGGACTTTCACCCATTCATTCACTCTAACAGAATGGGGACTCTCCCCAGCTGGTTTCTCCTTCCTTGTGGCTGCTTCCAAAAGAAGGCTTTAGTCCAGCTATTCTAGGCAAGTAAGCTAGTATTAATTAAGCATTTACTATTGGCCAAACACTGGGTTAAGTACTGGCAATACAAATAGGAACAGAAAGAAAGAATGTCTGCCCTCAAGGAGCTTACATTCTTTTTTTTTTTAAATAAACAGATTTTTTTCCACTTACATGTAAAGATAGTTTTCAATATTCATTTTTATAAGATTTTGAGTTCCAAATTTTTCTCCCTTCATTTCTCTCCTCTACCCTCACGAGGATGGCAAGCAATCTGATAGAGGTTATATATGTGCAATCATGTTAAACACATTTCCACATTAGTCATGTTGTGAAAGAAGGAACAGAACAAAAGGAAAAACCATGAAAAACAAAAAAATGAAAATAGTATGCTTTGATCTGCATTCAGACTCCATAGTTCTTTCTCTGGATGTGGATAGCATTTTCCATCATGTCTTGGCATTGTCTTGGATCACTGTATTGCTAAGAAGAGCTAGGTCTGTCATAGTTGTTCATTGCACCATATTTCTGTTACTGGGTACAATGTTCTCCTGGTTCTGCTCACTTCAGTTAACATGAGTTCATGTAAGTCTTTCCAGGTTTTTCTGAAATCAGCCTGCTCATCATTTCTTAAAGGACAATAGTATTCCATTACATTCATATACCACAACTTGTTTAGCCAGGACATTTCTTCAATTTCCAATTCTTTGCCACCACAAAAAAGAATTGCTATAAATATTTTTGTACATATGGGTCCTTTTCTCTTTTTTATGATTTCTTTGAGATGCAGATCTAGTAGTGGTATTGCTGGATCAAAGGGTATTCACAGTTTGATTGTCCTTTGGGCATAGTTCCAAATTAAAGAAACTTATATTCTAGTAGGGTAAAGAGAACACATTAAAGAGTCCTGAATAGTTAGGGGAAAGAAAAGTATCCATAAGTATCCATACAGGAGCATGCTAGAGAAAGCCCAGAGAGTCAAGAGTGGTACCCCAAGAAGAATGAGGATATATGGCTTGTCTGTGTGCTTTCCTTAAAATGGAGGTTTGGGGAGAAACCAGGCAATCAAAGGAAGGAACTGAAGGGGTGAAGTATACTTCCAGTATGAAAAGTCCAGGGCCAGAGTAAAATTCCAGATTGAGGACTGACCAGGGTGACATAGTAGAGAAAGCTCAGAGAGTAGAGAGTGGAGCCCATTTTGGAAAGAAATTTGGAACCATACCCCAAAAGTTATACAAATGGATATACCAATCAATCCCTCTAACAGAGATATAACCCCCCCTCAAAAAAAAACCCAAAGAGGAAAAGGACCCATATGTACCAAAATATTTATAGCCACTCTTTTTTTTGTAGTGGCAAAGGGCTGGAAATTAGGGGGTGCCCATCACTTAGGAAATGGCTAAACAAATTATGGTATATGAATGTATGGAATGCTACTGTATTGTAATTATGAAAGAGATGATTTCAGAGAAATCTGGGAAGATTTGTATGAACTGATTCATAGTGAAGTGAAAAGAACCGATAGAACAATTTATACTATATGTCACGATTGAAATAATGGTAAACTGAGGCAGTAGAGTTCTGGACATGATTGATCTATTAGCAAGGCTAGCATTTGTCAATAAATGGGATCCAAGATGCCTTGGTAACTAATAATACCTCTGACAATCAGGCAGTTATTTTATAATCATAAAAAAGGTATATCAAAAGGAGAAAGTCACAGAGGTCCATCAGAGTCACAAGTCTAAAGGTCAGATCTGTGGCAACCTGATTCTGATGAGATCACAAAGGGTATGACTGATGAACATGATCTGTTACAATATGGGCATTATTGATTGGACATGATTGGAAGAATCATGGAAACCTTGGAAAATACCAAGTTGAATTTTATGGAACAACTTGACATCAGTATTTCATAAAACAAGCTTGACCTTTCTCTTGAGCATGTTTCTCTGAAAAATGAGTAGTGAATGAAATTACAAGAATAGAAAGGGGCAACAGAAACAATATGAGTAAGAAATTTTCATTCACATGGAAGGTGAATAAGAGATACACTAACTTGATTAAGCCTGAACAAAATAGAAATGATGATCAATTTTCAATTTCCCAGTTCCCACCTTGGATTCTTTGAGGAATGGCAGTGTCTCAGTGGATCACCCATAAATTTTACCATTACTATAGCATAAGCTTCCAGCCTTCCTTAAGGGGAGAGCCGGTCATGATGACTCAAAACCATTAGGCCTAAGGTTAAACATCTCTACTATGGAAGGAATCATTTAACATTCTATAGGCCAAAGAGAGGATCACAGAAGTGGAAAGGCTGGGCAAAATATCTCTTTGGAAAACAACCTAGTAAAACAATTGATCAATATCCTTAATCACTAGGAACCAACTTAGAGAAAGCCTCAGTGCTACAAATAATACAACAGTGTAGCAGCAAGCACCCTAAGCGCATCCTCAGGGTTTGCAGCTACCACAGGTTCTTGGATCTGCTTTGTTAAAGGAAAGCAACTCAAAATGGGTTAACAAGCTTACTTTAATCAGTCAGACATATATCATTTACCTTGTTCAGGAGAAAAGGTCAGCACCCTGAACCTCAAAGTATACAGGCATAATTATCAAGACAGAAACATCAAGTAGACAGATTTCCAAACTGTCCAACCATTACATCCATACCCAGTCAACATCTGGGTTTCCACATTCTGGGTTTTTCAAAGCCGGGGGACTCTCAACAATGGCTTCCCAGAATTTAGATCAAATCACAGAACACTTCTCAAAGTGAGTCCCAAAACAAAGCTACACATCAGGGCTTATATAGCCTTCTCCTGGCTCAGAGAATGTAACAACCTTATTGACCCACTGACCAATCAAAAAGTATCTACTGAAAAACAAGCCTCCCTCCCCAGGCTTCTGGTGCACTTTAGCCTAGGGGCAGGGAAGATCTTTAAAATTTACATTCGCATTACAAACAGCTAATATAAAGCCAGAGGATGGTTATGAGGCCTAGGGCAAGAAGAAAATATTTAACTGAAGTAGTATATATATGCCCCACCCCACCCCCACCCAAAGCCAGGGGAACATTGAAGAAAACCAAGATGAAGGATCCCACCAATTATCATTACTTGATGTTGCATGGGTTTCATTAGCTATTCATTGAGCATCAAACATAATAGATTTAGACAATGTCCCCTGACATATTAATGTAAGAGCAACAGGATTGATTAATGATGGCACAGGTTCCACCTTGGGCAGCAGTGAGAATATCTAACACTAAGCATATATTGTTTTGTTTTGTGTTGGGGGGGGGGGAGGTGGTATCTCTACTATTTTATTTTTTCCAATTTTTAAATATTTTTATTTAAAGTTTTGAGTTCCAAATTTTATCCCTCCCTTACCTCCCTGAGAAGGTAATCAATCAGATATAGGTCTGTAATGGTAATGGGAATTTGAAGGTCTTCCCTGCTTTGAAAATATACTCTGCCCCTTAATGTGCTAAATGTAGTCACATGGAACCTGTGGTGAGAGGAGTTTGCTGAAGGGTGGATCAGAGCCCACAGGAAGCTGGGAGTCAGAGCTAGCTAGACTGGGAGGAGGAGAGCATATATCCCAGGGAGTCAGTCAGGCTTGTGAGTAAAAATATTGGTTTGTGGGAAGGTTAAAGGATGCATTGGCTCTCTGTGCTGTTATGATTTATTAGCTTCTTTGCTGCTATGATGGAATTGGCTTACTGGTTTGGGGATTTGGTTTTCTAGTGTCTAAATAAATGTTTCACTTCTGTCTTATATATGGAGAGTCTGTTATATTTTGCAATTGAGTACCATGCAGGTATATTTATAGTGACAGTGGGCACTGTGAATATTGCATTGGCTCTACAAGATCATACATGTGCAATTATGTAAAACATTTCCATATTAGTTATTTCGTACAAGAAGACGAATGAAAAAATGAAAGAAAGTGAAAAGTAGCATACTCAGTCTGTATTCAATCAATATCAGTTTTTTCTCTGGAAGCAAATAGTATGCTTCATCATTAGTCTTTTGGGATTGTTTGTATAATTACATTGCTAAGAAGAGCTAAATAATTCACAGTTCTTCATTGAACAATATTGCTATTACTGTGTACAAAATTCCCCTAGTTCTGTTCACTTTACTATGCATCAATTTATTTAAGTTTTTCTTTTCTTTTCTTTTTTTTTCCAGAGTTGGGGTATAAGGTGGTAAGGACTTTAATTAGGGTAATAGCGGTGGGAACAGAAAGGATAAGATGAAACATATCCTACCCTGGGAGCCTTCCTCAGTGACTAAGCTGTTAGAAACTGTCAGAAAGATCCTGAAAGCAGCTGTTGCTGAAACGGGAAAGCAACCTGAGCCTAGAGCAAATATCCTTGAACAGCTGTGAGAAACAACATGTACATATATAAATAGATACATAATACATACAAAATGAATACAAGTTAGTTTGGGGGAGAAGGGGCAAGGAGAATTAGGAAAGCCTTTATGTAGATGTAGCCTGAACTGTGTCTTTTTTTTTTAATTTAATTTATTTTATTCTTAACTTAAGAAATAAAACAAGCATTTCCATAAAAGTAGAATTGAACCTGAAATTGCAGATCCATTATGTACAACTTGCTATCACTTTCAAATATACAACAGTTATCATGTGACTCTTTTTTTTTCTTTCCCCCCACCTAGGTATCTATAGATATCTACACACACACACAAACACACACATATCCATACCTATATAGACATAACATAGATACATATACATATATATGTCAGTTCTTTACCTGGATTTAAACAGCATCTTTTTTTTTTGGAGGGCAATTGGGGTTAAGTAACTTGTCCAAGGTCACACGGCTAGTTTTTGTGTAAAGTGTCTGAGGCTGGATTTGAACTCAAGTACTCCTGACTCCAGGGCCTGGTGCTCTATTCACTGTGCCACCTAGCCACCCCTTCAAATGGCATCTTCTTTCATGGTATCTTTACAGTTAATTTGGGTGCTTATAATCAGAATGACTTAATAGTTCAAAGTTGTTCTTACAACAATATTGCTGTTACTGTATACAGTGTTCTCTTGGTTCTGCTCATTTCATTCTTCATGATTTCATGGAGGTTTCTCCATACTTTTCTAAAATCATTGAGTTCATCATGTCTTATAGCAGAGTAATATCTCATCATGAACATATACCACAATTTGTTTAGTCATTCCTCAACTGATGATCATCCTCACAATTTTCATTTCTTTGCCACCAGAAAGGGAGCTGCTATAAATATTTTACAACATGTAGGTTCTTTTTCATTTTCCCAAGTCATCTTGGGAAACAGACCTAATAGCCGTATTGCTGGGTCAAAGGATATAAGCAGTTTAATAATTTGTTAGGTATAATTCCAAATCTCTCTCCAAAATGGTTGCCTCAGCTCACAGATCTGCCAACAATGAATTAAGGTCCTATTTTTTTCCATATTCCCTCCAACATTTGCCACTTTCCCCTTTTATCATTTTAGTCAATCTTATAGGTATAAAATGATATCTTGATGTTTTAATTTACATTTCTCTAATTAATAATGATTTAGGGCATTTTTCATTTGACTATAAATTGTTTTGATTCCTTCATTGGAAAAATGCCTGTTCATATCCTTTGACCATTTATCAATTGGGGATTTACAGGTTTTTCTGAAATTATCCTGCTTATCACTTCTTATGGCACAATAATACTCCATTACATCCACATACATACATCCACAGCTTGTTTAGCCAATCTCCATTTGATGGACATCCCTTTGATTTTCAATTCTTAGCCACCACAAGGTCCTCTGCCCCCTTTTCTAGATGTTTTTGGGATATAGATCCAGCAATGGTATTGCTGGATCAAAGGATATGCACAATTTTATAGCCCAATGGGCATAGTTCCAAATTTCTCTTCAGAATGGCTGGATCAGTTCACACTGCCACCAACAGTATATTAATGTCCCATTTTCCCCACATCCCCTTCAACATCCAACATTTTCCTTTTTTGTCATATTAGCCACTTTGATAGGTGTGAGGTGGTACCTCCCAGTTGTTTTAATTTACATTTCTCTGATCAATAGTGATTTAGAGCATTTCTTCATATGATTAGAGATAGCTCTAATATCTTTGCCTGAAAACTGCCTATTCATATCGTTTGACCATTTATCAATTGGGGAATGGTTTGTTTGTTTATTTGTTTTTATAAATTTGACTCAGTTCTCTATATATCTGAGAAATGAGGCATTTATCAGGGATACATGTTGCAAATTTTTTCCCCTGGTTTTTGGCTTTCCTTATAATTTTGGTTGCATAGACTGTGCAAAAACTTTTTTGATTTCATATAATCAAAAATATCTATTCTACATTTTGTAATGCTCTCTATATCTCCTTTAGTCCTAAATACTTCCCTTATCCATAAATCTGACAGATAAACTAATTCATGCTATCTTAATTTGCTTACAGTATCACCTGTTATGTGTAAATCATATATGCTATACAGTGGAAAATGTTTGATCTCTGCCTAGTTTCTGCCATACAGTTTTCCTAGCAGCCTTTGTCAAATAATGAGCTTTTGTTCCAAAAGCTTGGATGTTTGGGTTAATCAAACAGTAGATTACTATACTCATTGACTACTGTGTCTTGTGTACCTAACCTATTTCACTGATCAACCATTCCATTTTCTAGTCAGTACTAAATTGTTTTGATAATTACTGTTTTACAAACAGTTTGAAATCTGGTATGGCTAGACCACCTTCTTAATGCATTTTTTTTCATTGATTCCCTTGATATCCTTGATTTTTTGTACTTCTAGATGAATTTTATTTTTTTTTCTAGTTCCATAAAATAAATATTTGATAGTTTGATTGGTATGTCACTAAATAAATAGATGAGTTTAGATAGAATTGTCATTTTTATCATGTTGGCTTCACCTACCCAAGAGCAATTAATATTTTTTCAATTATTTAGATCTGACTTTATTTATGTGAAAAATGTTTTTTAATTGTGTTCATATAGTTCCTGGGTTTTCCTTGGCAAGTAGACTCCCAAGAATTTTATATTGTCCTCAGTTATTTTAAATGGAATTTCTCTTTCTATCTCTTGCTGCTAGACTTAGTTGGTAATATATAGAAATGTTAATAATTTTGTTGGTTTATTTTTCTATCCTGCAACTTTGCTAAAGTTGTTAATAATTTCAAGTAGTTTTTTACTTGATTCTCTAGGATTTTCTAAGTATCACATCTGAAAAGAATGATAGTTTTGTTTCCTCGTTGCCTACTCTAATCCCTTTACTTTCTTTTTCTTCTCTTATTGCTATAACTAACATTTCTAGAATAATATTGAATAATAGAGGTGATAATGGGCATCCTTGCTTCACCCCTGATTGTACTGGGAATGCTTCTAGCTTATTCCCATTATAGATAATGCTTGCTGATAGTTTTAGATAAATATTATTTATCATTTTAAGGTTAGCTGCATTTATTCCTATGCTCTCTAGTGTTTTTAATAGTAATAGGTGCTATATTTTGTGAAAGGCCTTTTCTGTATCCGTTGAGATAATCATATTATTTCTGCTGGTTTTGTTATTGATATGATCAATTATGCTAATAGTTTTCCTAATAATGAATCATCCCTGCATTCCTAGTATAAATTTCACCTGGTCATAGTGTATGATCCTTGTGATATATTGCTGTAATCTTTTTGCTAGTATTTTATTTTAAATTTTTACATTAATATTCATTAGAGAAATTAGTTTACAATTTTTTTCTCTGTTTTGGCTCTTCCTGGTTTGACTATAAGCACCATATTTGTGTTGTAAAAGGAATTTGGTAGGATACCTTCTTTGCCTATTTTCCAAAATAGTTTATATAGTATTGGGATTAATTGTTCTTTAAATGCTTGATAGAATTCACTTGTGAATCCATCTGGTCTTAGGGATTTTTTCTTAGAAAGATCATTGATGACTTGTTCAGTTTCTTTTTCTAAGATTGGCTTTTTATTTTTCTTTAAAACAAAACTAAAACATTTCAAACCACAATTCAGAAATTCACAGTAGAGAAATTAGATTTCGGTCACAATTTTTGTCTCTAACTAGATTACAATACCAAACTACTTCCCCTAGACAATTAAATCTTGTTGAATCATTTTAAGCTAGCTTCAAGTCTTTTATAATCTAGTCTCTCCAGGAAAAAGGGGAGAGATGATATGTGCTTAACTTTAATCTCCAAACTTCCAAAATCTACCAAAATGTTTTAGTAATTACTATAATTTGGAAATTTACAGTAATGGTATTACAATTTAGGCACTAATCTTAATCTGCAGATCATAATGTTATAACTTTTTACAGGCTGCATACAATGATTCACTTCCTTCTTATCTGACTCTCTTGTCTATCCTTCAGAGACAGAGAGAGAGAGATTTTCCTTTTAGAACAATTTGAAGGTTCCTCAGAGATATAACCTTCATCCTTTGGCTAATCAAACCACAGGAAGAAGTTAACAGCATTTACCACAAAACCCAGATAATAGAACAAGACAGACATGCTAATGTACTTGCCAGCTATGATTTTCCTTTCTTTAGTTTAGTCAAAAAGTCAGTGCACACAATTTCACTGGCTATAATGTTATGTTTGAAAATTAAGCCTTGGGATGGGTCCTTCCAGTTACCTGCATGAAATTACAGGGCATGAGCTCTTTCAGAAGGGGCATCTCCCATGAGGCTACTTATGCACCCTATCCCATTTATTTATTTGGTCAGCTCAAGCTACTTCCTGATGATTCAGGATGCACTTTCATCAGAGTAATCCTTTCCCTATAATCCTTCTTGAGTGAACTGTGAAATACATTCCTCATTTCAGAGTTTTCTTTTCCTTGGTGTTCCAGACCAGACTTCTCTATGCATGTGCACGTGCACGCGCGCGCGCGCGCACACACACACACACACACACACACACACACACACGGAACAACAGCACCTTACATCAGAAGCACATGGTCTGAAAGGAGCAATTCCTGGACCTCCTAACTCCCGAACTTGCCCGATCCTGGCTTCCTTCTGCCTTTCTGTAACTTTTTTGGCCATAGGTCAGACATCAACAATCCTGAGACCGAACACTTTCGACCATGAGGGTTAATTCATGGATAGTCTGATTCAAATACATGGTGAGTGGAGAGTATTTGTTCAATGTAAAGTTTCTTTATCTTTCAGGGAAGTCTGATAAGTACAATGGGTTATTTGAGCATTTCATGGTTCCTGCATTTGCAGTTGAGTCATTTGTTATCTAATGCATTTCCTGTGAAGAAATAAAAAACATACTTATTCTATGCTGAGTCCTTATGCAGGAGTGCCACCCATATTTGGGAAGCCTACAACTAAACTTTATTTAAAAGATTTCCCTGGAGTTTTACCCCTTGCTGGGAGCAATGCCAAAGAGAGAACCTGATTTCTCTGCAGTCAAGCCCACTGGATAGAACCCTTTAGGGGAGTGCAGGTATTGGAGAGTCAATGGGATATTACCAAATGTCCCTCATTCTGTTTAATGAAGCTAAGAGGAATACTTCTGTATTCTCTACCAACTCCTAGAATTAAGCTAGGTGTACAGTAAGCATTTAATAAATCATTAAATCATATCAAAGAGAGGGAAGTTTCTGTTAGTTCTACCTTTCCACAGTGACTAATATAGGAGAGATAAGATAGGAGATAAATGGTAGAATTTGAAATTCTACATGGCTCTCTTCCATGGTTCTTACCCCAAAACAGTCTTTAAAAAGTCTCACCCACAGCTTTCTCATCTAAAAGACACTAGTTGCTATGCTACCCTTAGGACCCAATAGGTGATAGAAAATATTGGGCCCAAGAGCTAATCCATTAGTGACAGGTCACAGGCAGAGGGTGTGCTAGTAAATGTTTTTAACAACCAGCTCTAGGGAAAAAAAATGAATGCATGACACACAACTTTTATTACTAACATTTTCTCCATCACTTTCTTAAGTCTAAACAATCAACAAAATAATAAATCAAGCCCCGATTTGTGGTGTTTGCCAATTTCCAAGGTATAAATGCTCCCACTGAAAATCTGGCAAGTAGGCTTTTGATCAGGAGATATCTCCAGCTCATCCCTGGCAGGGCAAGGGCATCAGAAGGCCAGGAATTGAGGCCTAGTTCTTACATTCACTTGCTGTGTGAAGTCTGGGCAAGTTACTAAGCTGAGGCTCATCTCATTTACAAAAAGGAGACAATAATCCTTATACTACCCACCCCTGAAGATCCTTCATAATAAAACTTTATATTTTCATAGGGTTTGAGGAGGGTTTGTATGTTCATTTGATCCCTACAACAACCCTGTGAAATATTCAGGGTAGGCACTATTATACTTATCATACAGATAAGTAAACTCTCAGTTATCAGAGTAAAGAAACTACTGGATTTGGAGTAAAAATTTCTGAGTTCCAAAATCCTAGTTTTGCCATTTAACAATTGTGTGACCTCAGTAAAATCTCTAAACCTCTCTGAACTTTAGTTCTCTCATCAGTATGAAGAGATGGGGGTTAGGTAAGTAAATCAATTAATTATCCACCCCCAAAGTAACTGACAAGAAGCTATTTCCTGATACCTTTACCAGGTAAGAATACATCTCATTTCAACCAACCAATCAGAGGTGTGAACCAGGAAGAGGGAGGTGAGAATGCCTCAGCCTTTGCCTTGATATCCCCACTTTAACTAGAGGAAGACCTTGTGAATTTCAGAGGACCAGAACATTTGAGCTTTTCATTGCCACCCTTGCAGCAGCCCTGAGACAACAGCAGCTGGCAGCAATTTTGACACTGGGAGCTGAGGATGAATGGACAAGATGAGAGGCTGTTTCAGAGGAGCCCAGCAGAAAACCTATGCTCTATTTAAGGGGACTACCTTGAGGACGCCAGCCAGAGGATTTCCAGATGTTTTGCTTCCCTTTTGCCACGTATACCTTCTCAGCTTGAGCCCACTTTTTCCTGAACTTGGAATATATTGATGGGAGGGTGTGTCATAGACTTTGGGGGGTTGTCTTGTACCAACTGTTATTATATACTTCCTTGGTAAATACATATTTGAAAAAGTTAAGTCTGGCTGACTTACAATCATGAAACGAAGCACACTGGTAGGGGCTTCTGAGATGTTACAGTGGAGAAGATTTTTCCCCTCTGAGGGATTACTCCTAGGAACCTGAGGGAATGTGTAACCAACTATGCTCTGGGGGTTGTAAGTGTAAGTGGGGGTTGAAAAAGTAGGTCATTAGGAGTTACTACAATTAAAATGAGGGGTTGGACTGGGCAATCTCTGAAGTTCCTTCTAATTCTAAATGTATGATCCTAGAATCCCAACCTCCCAATTCGTAGCTTGATGCCCTTTCTGTTGACCTCATGTTTGTTCCTTGGATGGATCCTCACTGTTCTCCAAGTTTTTCCCAAACTGGTCTTTTTCTGACTTGTCCAGAGTCTTCAAAATCAGCAAGATCCATCCTTCCCTCTGCTTCTCAACTCATCCTACCTTCATTCCCAGGCTGGGGGCATATTCTACAATGTAGATTGGTTTGTTTTCCCAGGTTTTGAGAACAGAGGACAGACAACAAGGAGTGACAAAGTTTGGGATGGATAGGGGAGCTGGGGAAAAGAAATGTTGGTGTTGAAGCTGTCCCTTGGTGATGTCAATGCTCTCACTGCTCTCTACTGCCATCTGCTGTCTATCACATCCCATTTCACCTATGGATATCATGTCCTTCAAATCCTTCATAAACTGTTAAAAGCTGGAAAGAACCTTAAAACAGGTATCAAATGGCAGGACTTCAATGAACCGTAGAACATTATAGCTGGAAAGTGTCTTAGAATACAGAATTTTAGATCTGGAGCGGACTTTAGAACATAGAACAGAATGTTAAAGGCAGAATGAACTTAGAGCAAAGAACATCAAAGCTGAAAAGTCCAACTGAAGCCAAGATCCAAAGTCACACATGTTAGGTTGAGATCAGATGCAGCCCAACTACTCCCAACCCTCTCCTTTTCATTGAGGGGAAAGAACTAGAAAGTCTGACTGGTATTAGCTATGAGGTCCTCTGCAGTGACAAGCCATAACCTGGACTGTCCTCTCAGTGTCTGTGTCCAGAGCCTTTGTCCTTGTCCCCTCTGTTCCCAAACTGTTTACTCTCATTCTTCCAACAGCCCCTCCGAGCTGGAGAACAGAGTCCCAGAACACCCAGAGTCTTAGAACAAAAGCACGGCACAGTCCCAGAAGACTAGGTCCTGAGGCAGGGAGTTCGAGCTGAAGGCAAGAAGCACTCTAATCTTTTTTTTTTTTTCTAAAGCAATCGGGGTTAAGTAACTTGCTCAAGGGTACATGGCCAGTTATTTCTGGTTATTTCTGGGTGTGGTGCTGAGTATCTGAGCCTGGATTTGATCCAGATCATCCCGACACTGGAGCCAGTGCTCTTACTTGCTGAGCCACCTGGCCTCCCCTAAGCAATTGGGGTTGCCCAAGGTTACACGGCCAGGTGTTTCTGGGTACTAAGTGTCTGAACCCGGGATTCGATCTCCAGGTCGTCCTGACACTGGAGCCGGTGCTCTTACTCACTGTGCTACCTGGCCGCCCCATCACTCTAATCTTAAGGACTCCAAGTTCAGTGACATCCCTGTCCCTCTATAGGTTGCAATTAGATTTCCTGGCTCAAATGCAGACCCTGTGAATTTTTGTTCCCTTCCCCTCCTCACTCCAGATCCTTCTTCTGGTCATTTATGTCTTTTCACACCCATGTCCCTAAAATTCATTTCCCATGTTTGCAAGGAAGATATAAGCTCTGATAACTTTCATCAATAAGCAATCCATAAAGACTGTACATATCCCTGCACCTTCCCCCATCAGGTCCAAGGGCTTCAAACACCAGATTCTTTGTCTAATACTGTACTGTACCAGAAAATACTCAAGTCTGGTGCGCTCTGTGAGTCAGAAGCCACTCAGAACCATAAGGAAGAAACCCACACTGGTGAGAATACTTTTAGTAAGCTAATCAGAAAAGGACTTATGAGCTCAAAGCGTCTGGTGATGTTATTGTGCTGCTCTCTGCCACATCTGCTAGGCACCATAATCGCTCTTCTATGGGCAGCCCTCCTGGGCTCTGTTATCCCTCTACTGGTCTTTAGCAGCTGTACCAAGGATAGTCTCCAGCTATTCAGCTTCATTAAGACACTGGTGACTCTCCATTACCATCATCTGGGGTGCAGCTACTGGGTAAACTGCTCCCTTGCTAGGAAGGAATAATAGCCCCAGGAACTACGGTAAGATAGTCAGGAAAAAATAGCCAATGTCTTCAGGCTAGGATTGTTCTGTTCCTTAGACTGACTTTACAACTTGAAGATAACCATTTGACTTCCTTTTACCAAGAGGCTAAATAACACGAGTTATTTACTGATCTGGTGCCCCGAAAGAATTCCCTTCCTCTTCCATTCACCTCCTGCACTATTAGCTGCCCTGTTATTGGCTGACTGATTGCCTCTTGCTGACTCTATGCTGTCATTATAGAATGACACCTCACCCAAGAGGGTGAGGACCACATTAACCAGCTATTTTTTCTTAATTTTTTTTTAAATTCTGAACTTCAACTCAAAAGAGAGCTTTCTCGCATATAGATTAGAATGGAAAAAGGAGGATTTTATATAACATGATGAATTTTCATTTCACACAGTTTGCTTTTTTTTTAGTATATGATAATTTCACATGCAACTTTCAAAACTACCCTGCTTCTCTGTTTCCTTTATTCTCTTCTACACATTTAAAAAAATCTCAATTGTATTTTGGCATTAATATTGCTAACCTTCCATCCCCAATCTCTCCCATAGCATTAAAAAAATATCCTTGTAAAAAAATAAGCATAGCTGGACACAAATAATCCACAAAGTGGTCATATCTAAAAATGTATGTCTCTTTCTGTACCACGAGTCTATCCACTCTCTGTCAGGAGACAGATAACATGTATCATCATAGGTCCTCTGAAGACATAATTGCATTGATCAGAGTTCTTAAACTTTCAAAGTTGTTTCTCTTTGTAATGTTGTTCTTGTATAAATTATTCTACTGGTTCTGCTCACTTCACTTTGTATCAGTTCATATAAGTTTTCTCAGATTTCATAGTATATCTTAAGGTTTGAAAGTACCTTACATACACAGGTAAGTGTAAAGTCTGGAATCTCCCCACGTACAGAATACTGACTGCCTCTCCCTCCCCAACAATGGGACAAGTTCAATATCGAGGAAAGAGGCCAGTGAGCTCCAGACTGATTATAGGTAGTAGTTTAATCAACTGGGTTACTTACATTGGGGTCTAGTATGATGGATCCCTGCCAAGAGTTCAGATAATCAGTGGTCTGGGGTGGCAGCCAGACCAATGGTGAATCTCCACAAAAGAACCCCAAAAATCCCCATGGTAATTATAGAAAACAGACAAAAGGAGGAGGAACTAGAGAGTGTCACTACTGATTGGTGGATATTTTTGGTTTTCTATTTACTAATGACCTTGGGTATTAAGTCAATGTTATGCCCAAACATAATTTTGTGTATTGATCATGTACCAATCACATATGGGTCACGATATTCTTGTTACGTCTTTCATAAGGTCATAGTATCTAAGTTTTGACTCAGTGTCTAAATTATGATTCAGTATCTAAGTTATGGTTTTTAACCAGTCACCACGTTCAAGCTTCTACCTTTCACTGAGTTTAAATTTTTATGGCTTTTCACTTATGCTGAGTAAGTTGGATTTATCACTTTAAGTGAATAATGAGGGGCTGGGAGACTCAACTCTGATCAAGTTAGCCGAGTCAGCACTCTTGGACCAAAGAGACTCATCTCCAGCCAGACCACTTCCACCTAAGGCAATCTGGACAAAAGATTCTATTCTCCACCCAGTCCTATGTATAGAAGAAGGGTTTAGAATTCATCTAGATTAGATTCTCTTTACCCTTTCATCAGAATAAATTCTCCCAGTTCTATGGGGGACCCACCTAAGATTGAGGAGAATGTCTGTCAGTCCTGTCCTCCATAAGGACTGGGTTTTAGGAAATAGGGAAAAAAGACTGGATTCTACCTCCTCCCCATATTAATCATTGGTTATTAATAATAATTTATCTCATACTTCATTTTACACACGAGTAAACAGGTCTAGAGATGGGCAGTGACGTGACTGAGATCACACAGTAGAAAGCATAGGAGAGCAAACTTGAACCCAGTCCCTCTGCCTTTGGATTTCATCATCTTTCTGCTGTACTATTATTGCCTCAGAAAAGAGGAAGGTCAGTGGGGCTGAAAGAGTCAGAAAAGGCCTTTGGTGGAGGTGAAATGAGTTTAGCCTTGAAGGATGAGTAGGGAGGATCTGTAGAAACAAAGGAGGTTCCACACCCTTCCTTTTCCTGCCAGGGTTGTGCCCCATCCCTGTTCTCTCTCCTGGTTCTTTGCCACTCTAGGTCCTGACCCTCCCCACTCTCAGTCACTGAGTATGTCAGTGTTATGCCTAGAATCCACAGAGTCAAAACAGTTAGATCTGGAAGGGGTCATTTAGGATGACCCCATTTCACAGATAAGGAAACTGAGGCCCCTAGAGGGGCAGCACTTGCCCAAGTTTACATAAGTAAGGAACAAAACAGTGCAAACTTCAGCTTGGGTTTCCCAACACAAGGTTCAATGTTCTGTCCCCCACCCCGATGATTCCTTGGACAATTCCAAGTGCTTAAGGTCCTTCCCTCAAGGGTCCCAAATAGCTTGTTGCAGCCAACCCCTTGACCCGTCGTCTAGGGGGAGCCAGGAGCATAGCCAGAGCCACCTGAATGGCCTCTTCTCCTAGGGAGAGGCAGGTGTCCAACAGGGCCCGGATTCGGGCAGTCAGCGTGGGAGCCGCGCAGATTGCCTCGTAGCTGGCCCGAGGCAAAGCCTGGCAGGAGCGTAGAGCATCCAGGGCTGCATTTAGATGACCCTCAGTCACTCTCCTCAAGAGAAACTCCCGATGATTGGATAGAAGTACCTGGAGCGCTGGGAGGTGGCCAGGCCCTAAGGAAGAGAGGGGAAGGGGGTTGAACATGGAGCTCAGGCCAACTTGTCCCAAGGAGGTGATGATTTGGTTCTCATGTCCACCCCAACCCCCAGGGGCTCCTTGGCTCTCCCCTCTCTTGCAATGCTCACCTGTTCCCATGGACTTGAGGGGAATTTCAGTGGGAGAGCTGTGTCCAAGAGGTCCCAGGCTTGGGGATCCATGAGCAGCCCCCCTTCTACTTCCTTGGAGATTGGTCATCTCAAACTGAAAAAGCTAAACAGTGGGGCAGACTTGGGGAAGCCTGGAGAGACAAGGGAGAAGTAGAGTAAGGTGAGAAAGTGCTGTGGAGAGAAGAGAGTTAGGGGGGCAGTCAGGCAGAATGGATGAGTGAAGGGGCATTTATTAAGTGCTTACTGTGTGCTAGGTGCTGGGGGTGCAACAGCAAGACGGTCCCTCGTCTCCCTCACATTGTAATGGAGGGAGACGGCACACATTTCAGCTGTAAGTCAGATGGAAAAGTCTTCATTCATGATCCTTAGACAGAATGTTTCTGATGTTGTATCAAACCATTCAATGTCGCCCAGGCCTTTGGGCTCTAGAATTCTCTTTTCTAAGTCTTAGAATCTATGGCTTTGGGAAGGCTAGGTGGCACAGTGAAGAGAGCACCAGCCCTGGAGTCAGAAGGACCTGAGTTCAAATCCAGCCTCAGACACTTAACACTTACTAGCTGTGTGACCTTGGGCAAATCACTTAATCCCAATTGCCCTGCCCTCCAAAAAACAAAAAATGAAAAAAAAAGAATCTATGGCTTCTCTTGGTGATTTCACAAAAAACTGACTTTGCTGGGGAAATACACTGCTTCTCCACAAGGATTTCATTCTTGAGTAATGGCTTCAGGTGGGGAAGACTGGGGGATAGGATTGAGAAGAATGATGTACTATAGAAACCTTATTTTCCCAATGTATTTGGGGGGAGGGGGAGCAGAGGGTTTAGGTTCCCAGACTCCTACAGGATACCCAAATGGGGTCTCAAGAGAATTTCAGAGACAAGCAGAATGGAGGAGGAGGAGAAAGACCATAGGGAGAACTCTGCACTTGACTGTCTCTGCCTCTCTATTCTCTTCATCTCTGTCTCACACAGCACTTTTCTCATGTTTTATTATTCGCTATAACTGTCTGGTTTTATGTTTTAACCAGAGCTAAAACCAAGAATTCTGGTATCTGGAGCAAATTCAATTGTCAGAGTGGGAGAGAGCTCAATACCTCAGAATATACCTTTGGCTAGTGGGCACCAATATCACTGATGATCCCAGGTCAACCTTATGAAAATATGTAAGAGAGGGCATAGGTCTTCAGGCCTGGAACAACCAACAGCCCTCTTACCCTCAACCCTTAATCCCTGGGAGGAGGCAGCAGAAAAGGGGGAGGAGTGACAGATACAGGTAGGTGGCATGCAGGGAGGGAAAGTGTGCCATGGGAGTGAGAACTTCAGGGTATCAGCCCATAACAGTCAAGTGGGAGATTATGAGGCAAGGCATAGGTAGGCCCCAACACTGCTGCTTCCTCCTGTCACCTTGGGCCAAATCCCCAGCTGCCCTGCCCTGGTTTGGGTTCTGATGTTATCCTCTGAAGGGAAAAACTAATGAGAATATGGTTGGGAATGGGGAGAGCGGAGGAGGAATGAATGAAGGGAAGAAAAAGCTAAAGATGAAGTCACCATATAGTGTTTTCAAAGAGAAGTACCTTCCAGTTAAAATAGGAAAAGTACACACACACACACACACACACACACACACACACACAATGCCATTTGCCCTCACTCTTAGAGGACAGCAGGAATTTCATCCTCAGCTAATGAAGGGGGGGAGGGTGAGAAAGTGATCTCATGATATAGATGCATCTTGGTTGCAGAAGAGGGATCATGGTGATCCCTCCTGATTCCCCAGGAGGAGGAAGAAAGGAATATTTTGGGGGGTGAGGTTATGTGGCAAAGGGAGTATTCCTGGTCTACATTCCAGTTCCAGATTTACTGTAAATGGCTAGGTATGTTCTGTCCTGGATGGAGGGAGAAGACAGAATGGTCTCCCATCATCCTCAGCCTCCACTGACGTCCTGTCCTTAAATCCTCTGCCCCCATTCTCGGTGATCTAACAGCTAAGCTGTCTTCTCCACCCCCAAACAGTCTCCTTATTGTGGGGGGAGGAGGACAGGGAGAAGGGCTCACATGGGATGGATGTGTTAGGAAGACTGAAGCAACCCATGAGCTTTCTGTGAGTCCATATAGAACCATCCTGCAGTGACCCTTCTGACCCAGTGACCTCCAGTCTCCTCTGATCAGGATCCTGAGATTCCTCCAAAGCTCAGTTCTAGAGCCCCACCTTCTACAGGAGTTATTTCCTTCCATCCCCTGCCTCCATCCCCATCTGCTAATGCTCATAACTGGGTCTATGAATAAGGATTTCTAAAGTAGCAATTCCAGTAGGGGTGTGTGTGTGTGTGTGTGTGTGTGTGTGTGTGTGTGTGTGTGTGTG
>NW_027185771.1:14941534-14963779 GCF_028583685.1 Petaurus breviceps papuanus
TGTGTGTGTGTGTGTGTGTGTGTGTGTGTGTGTGTGTGTGTGTGTGTCCACGTGGGGTTACAAGGGAAAGCAGTTACAGTGAAATAGACTTATCAAAATATTTTTGAAAAACAAGTTCATGGACCCCAGGTTAAGAAAGCCTACACTAGCAGATGTCAAAGGAGCTTTCTAGTTCTAAAGCTTGTACCACCTCATCTGAGATTCCAGAATAGTCAGCGCCAGACGGTGTGCTAGAGCCAATTCACAGTGGCTTGGGAAAGTTGATTGTTAAATTTTCAGTGTGAGCCTATACACCTCAGAAACAAGCAAATGCTACAAATGAGGGCTTGATGTTTTGTTATGTTGCCTGTCTAGACTTAAGAGAGTGATGGAAAAAATATTAGTGAAGCAGATTTAACTTAAAAATGTTATACAGTTTTCCCCCAGGGAGGTAGATCTTGCCAACTTGCCACTTGCCAACACACCCCAGCCCCAGTCACAAGTTGCTTTTACTCCATAAAGCTCAGAACCAGATTAAAAAAAACCCAACTACCAAGTCCTGTCTATTATAGATTCACAGAACATTCATATTGACAGACACTTTCACACACAGGAAGTCAGAGCTGGAAGGGATAATTTAGTCCAATACCTTCATTTTACAGATTAGATAAATGGGTCTCAGAGAGGGAAAGTGACTTGCCCAGGATCACTCAGTTAGTAACAGCTGGGATTTAAACTCACATTCCTAGACTCCAGAATTATGAGAAAGGCTTTAGAGATCATCTATTCCAATCCCTAAATTTTAATGAGCAGAAATCTGAGGCCCAGAGAGTAGCAGCTGGTGGAGTGGTAGATAAAAAGCTGAGCCTTGAGTCAGGAAGAACTGAGTTCAAATCCTGCCTCAGATATTTACTACCTGTGTTATCCTGAGCAAGTCACTTAACCTCTGTTTGCCTCAGTTTCTTTAACTATAAAATAGGGATAATAAGAGCACCTGCCTCCCAGGGTTGTAAGAATCAAATGCAATAATATTTGCAAAAGTGGACTATTTGCATAGGGACTGGCACACAGTAGGCATTATATAACATTAAGTGACAGAACCAGGACTTAGCACTCCACATCAGTACTATCTCCACTATACCTCAACTCAATACAGTGTTATCTTCCCTGAAAGGAGCCAGGCCCAGAAAATTGGCAACAATGACAAAAGATAGCAATGGTCAGTGTTAGAAGAGATGTGGAGAGACAGGCACACGAATCCCCTGTTGGAGTTAGGAGTTATAAATGGATCCCACTATCCTAGAAGGCAATTTAGAATTATGCTAAAGAAATGGACGAAAAGCGTCCATATTCTTTGACACAGAGATCGTACTGCCAGACTATGACCCAAGGAAGTCTAGGGATAGAAATAGAAGTATACCCCCTGTAGCAGCAAGCACTCCAGCATCCCCAGGGTGGCTGCCAGCACAGGTTCTTAGATCTGCTTTTCTAAAGGAAAGCAACTCAAAATGGGTTAACAATCTTGCTTTAATCAAACATATGTCATTTACCTAGTTCAGGGGAAAAAGTCAGAACCCCAAAATTCAGAGTGTACAGAGGTTACAAGCAGAAATTACAAGAAGACAGAGAAACAAACAGATCAAGCAGACAGGCCTCCAACTGTCCAACCATCACACCCACACCTAGTCAGTGACCAGAGATGGCAAAGCCAGGGGCTCTCAACGGCTGCCCAGAGTCTCCTCAACTTTCTCAAAGTGAGCCCCAAAGCAAAGCCTCACATCAGGGCTTATATAGCCTTCTCCTGGCTCAGAGAATGTCACAACCCTCTAGACCCACTGCCCAATCACAAAGTATCTCCTGAAAAACAAGCCTCCTGCCACAGGCTCCAGGTGCACTTAAGCCTAGGGGCAGGGAAGATCTTAAATTAATATTCCCATAATACCCCCAAAGTATTTATAGCAGAACCTTTTGTAGCAGCAGAGAAATGAAAACAAAGAGAATGCTCGTCCATAACCTAAATATATCATGGAACATCGCTGTGCCCTAAGTACCACGGATGGGAACTGATGCCAAGTAAAGTAGCAAAACTAGGAACACAATAAATACAGTGACTACAATACAAATGACAAGAACAAAAAACAAATCCAAATTGTGTGGTTGGAATGATAAAGCTTGGCCCCAAAGGAGAGGGGAAATGGACTCCCTTCCCCTCCTCCACAGAGATGGCGGACTATGGGGATGGAGCGTTGCATATGTGATCAAGCTCAGGTAATTGGCTGATTAGTTTTACATTTGAACTGCTTTCTTCCCTTTCTTTTTTATATACCGTTATAAGAGATAGCTCTCTAGAGATGGAGGGGAAAGGATATTAAAAGCAAGAGATCAGTCATTTTTTTTTTTTTAAGGACAGGGACTAGAGTTAGTGATAGGAAGGAAGGTAGGGGAGGGGAAGATGCATCACTAGTGTTTTCTTCAAAGAAGGAACATAGAGTTCTGAGGGTGGGGACCAAAGAATAAAGTATCAATCTCGACCTCACCTCTCTCTCAACCAGGGAAGGAAATAGACTCACCTTCTTTCGTGAGTAGATACAGGGGATCGGCACCCAGAAAGAGCTGGAGAAGGAGTGGGGAGTGAGAGTGGGAGCCCAAACCCACCCCCAGATCTCATGACTGGGGACTATGACTCATTTCCCTTGAAGAGGCCAGTTTCCTCTGGGGTGGAGCCAAAACACATTGAGGGAAAGTATGATCCCGGCAGACTGTAATTGGAAGGGTCTTCTATTCAAACCACCTAAATCCCTGGAGCCTCCCACTTCTCACCGGGGAGTCTGAGGAATAAAGGAGCTCTCCCCATGGAAACCTTTTGCCCACTCTAGAGCTATGAAGCCAAGGCATTATTCTATTTGGGGATATACATGTAGCCTTGTGGCAGCCAAAGGGAGGAGGATGAAGCCCTTACTTCCCCCTTCAGCTCTGCTTCATCAATCACAGACTCTGCCCAAGGGGGGCATCCCTGGTATGCTCATGGTTGGTTTCCCATGGCTCCCTGTCTTTGCCCCTACTAAAACCAGTCATGGAGAGAGGACCATAAAACACCTGCCCTGTTCCCTCTGGTCCTAGAGGAAATGACTCAGCTTTCCACTGAAATTTCCTTGGTGCCATTGGAGGGGAGGCCACCACCCTTCCCCCGCAGGAATATATATACCCCTGCCCTCCCCCCAGCCCTACTCCATCTTGCCTGAGATTTCAGTTTCCATTTCTCCTAGATTAGCAGTAGGGTTTCCAGTCTTTGAAAAGAAGAAGTAAAGAAAAGGAGACCATCCTAGGACTAATAAACCAAGTAATGTGAATGGGGGTGGAGGGGTGGGGTAGAGAATAAAGTTGGACTGGGCTGGTCCTTTTCTCCTCCACCCAGCTAGTCCCTTCAGCCAAAAGCCGGGAGCCCCGAGGGAGGTAAACAGGGACTGGGAAATTCCCCAGACAATGCACCGGGCAGCCTGGCTGGGGGAGTGTTGATTACTCCAAAAGGATCTTTATTATCCCAGTTTCAGGCAGGAGATGGGGGGAGGGGAGGGGAAGGACACCAGGGTTAGAATCAGATACTGACCCCGTCTCTAATCCCACAAGACACCAGACTGAGCCCACCAATTTAGGAGAAGTAACTTTCTTGTGAGTGGGTGTTTGATTCTCTGAAAATAACTGAGGGGGAATTTCCCAGGGACAATCCAGGAAACAGATGGGATAGGAGGGTTGACATAATGACCTTGGACATACTGGTTCTGCCCAGTTGGGACGACGACTCCAGAGATACTCCTCACTAGCACTCCTTACTTCCTCTCTCACCTGGGTCCAGTGGTCTGAGGATGAAGGAGGAAAAGCAGAGCGGCAGGTGATCACACATCTGGAAGCTGATTAAATTAGACCCTAAAACAAGTCATTCTACAACTCCCATCCACTATCTGTATATTCCCCAGCATAGCTACAGAATTTGGTTAAGGAAGTACTTGATGTCCCAAGAGTGACTCAGACAGTATCCTCATTCTTCCCCAGGGGGATGTATCAACAGATAGGGACAGATCAAGGCCTCCAGGTATAATTGTAAGAATGTCTAGTGTAGGAGTTCTTAACCCGGAGTCCATAAACTTGTAGGTTTTAATAATTATTATTATAACATTTCAAAATAATTGCTTTCCTCTGCAATCCTTTGTATTACATGCTGAACATCAGTCAGCATGATCTAGTGGAAATGGCCCTAGACTTGGATCCAGGTAGGCCTAGGTTCAAATGTTGCCTCAGAGCAATTATATTATATTCCAATATAATTGGTTTCCTGTGTGATCCTATGTATTTTGTGCATATATAAAAATATTATTCTGAAAAGGGGTTCACAGGCTTCACCAGACTTCCAGAAGGTCTGAGATAATGATCTGAGTATCCATTGATTAGATATTGCCACCAATTGCTGCATCAATGATGCAGAGAGAGTTCTCAGAAGTGTTTTCTTATTCTCAGAGAACAGGCTCATCAGTATACAAAGTGAGAGAGTTCAGAGCATTTGCTTCAGAAACCTTATATAGAATGTGAATACATAAGAAGTACAGAAAATAGAATTTTACAGAAGGCAGGAAAGAGAGATAAAGATGTACATGCCTGGAAAAAGTAGGGGCAAGATAAGGACACCTGCCGGCTAGTCAAAAGAGTTACTGTGGCTTCTTTCCTAGTCCTGATTCTACAGATGGCAGGACCCTCTAGTTTCCAGGAAGGGTAGCTAGGTCATGTGCTGGGCCTGGAGTCAGCAGGACTCATCTTCCTGAGTTCAAATCTGACCTTAGATTCTTACTAGCTGTGTGACCCTGGACAAGTGTCACTGTTTACCTCAGTTTCCTCATCTGTAAAATGAACAAGAAAAGGAAATGGCAAACCACTTCAGTACCTTTGCCAAAAAAAATCTCAAATGATTGAAGAGTCAGACAAGACTGAAACAACCAAACAACAATAAAATTTCCAGGAACAACGTCTAGAAGCCCAAAAGAGAGGCCAAGACAGGATCCTTTTCTTATCATACAATTGAAAAGAAGTCTGAACTAGAGTTTCTTTCCCATCACAGTCTTTCTTTTTTATTATAGTGGCAGCAAGAAGCCCAGGCCAGAAATTGTCTTGTCATAGGTCGATGGCACAGAAGAGGTTAAGAAGAAAACAAGTATTTATTACTATGAACCAGATGCTTTATAAATATCTCATTCGATCCTTCCAACAACCCTGGGAGATAGGTGCTGTTCTTATTCTTAACTTACATTTGAAGAAACTGAGGCAAACAGAGGTTAAGTGACTTTCCCAGGGCCACACAGATAACAAAAATCTAAAGTTGGATTTGAATTTAGGTGCTCCTGATTCTAAGTCAGACATTCTATCTGCCATACCACTGACTGCCTCTGATCTACACGTTAAATAGATTCTTTTTGGCTTTGGGGGAAAGGAACTACGTGGCACATTTATCACAAGAGAAGTTATTTAATTGGAGAAAGAATATATAGATATCTGAGCATCATCACCTTGAATTCTGGAACATGCAGGCTCATCCAGTTGGGAAGACTCAAGTCAAGTCAACAAACATTGATTAATTACTTATTATGTGCTAGGTACTGTGCTAAGCCTGGAGGTATAAAGAAAGGCAAAGGATGGGGGTGGCTAGGTGGCACAGTGAATAGAACACCAGCCCTGGAGTCAGGAGGACCTGAGTTCAAATCCAGCCTCAGGCACTTAACACATAATCTTGTGACCTTGGGCAAGTCACTCAACCCCAATTGCCCTTCAAAAAGCAAAAAAAAAAAAAAAAAGACAGAAGATGGTCCCTGTTCTCGAGTCTAATAGGAGATCCAAGATGGGAGCAACCGTGCACAAACAAGACAGATACAGGATAGACTGGGAATAGTAACAGAGGGTTGATATTAAGTTGGAGGAGGACAGGGAAAGGTTCCTTGCAGAAGGATTAAAGCTGAGACTTGAAGGAAGATGTAGGTAAGTGTACAGCTGGTGAAAATGCCCAGAGTCTGGAGATGGAGTGTCTTGTGAGATGAACGGCAAGGAGAAGCCTTGTCACTGGAGCATAGAGTGCATGGAGGGGAGGAAGGTATAAGACAATTAGAAAGAGAAGGGGCCAGTCTATGAAGGGCTTTGAAAGCCAGAGGCTTTTATGTTTGATACTGGAAGTAACAGGGAGCCATTGGAGCTTGTTGAATAGGATCAGATCTGAACTTTGGGAAGATTAATTTGACCGCTGAGTAAGGATGGAATGGAATGGGAAGAGAATTTGCAAGCTGTTGTAGTAGTCTAGGGGTGAGGTGATGAGGGCTTGCACCATGATGGTGGTGGCAGTGTCAGAGGAGAGATGTTAAGAACACAGAAGGGGGTGGCTAGGTGGCGCAGTGAATAGAACACTGGCCCTGGAGTCAAGAGGACCTGAGTTCAAATGTGACCTCAGACACTTAACACACCAAAAAAATCCCTAGCTGTGTGACCTTGGGCAAGTCACTTAACTCCAATTGCCCTCCAAAAAGCAAAAAAAAACCAAAACTAGTTGAAATAATAACTTTAGCAGAGTTGCAGGATATAAAATAAATTTATATATTATGTGAAAACATATGAATAAGCAAGTCTTGCTATTGCTAATTAACAGGATACAAGTAGTATCTGAGAAGTGGGAGCATCCTCCCAAGCAGAAATTTACTGACCAGATGCTGGTACCAGCCTAAGCAAAGACATATTCTCTTCAAAGAAAGGCTTTGGGCTTTAGGTCACATTACACAAACCACCACACCCAGGTTGAGCCCTCTGACACTTACTGTGTGACCCTGGACAAGTCACTTGTGCACCTCACTCTTCTTCTCCGTGAGTTCCAATAGTTTAACAAATTTGTAATAAGCGTTTACATCACACAAGTTGTCCAGTACTTAGTACAGTGCCTGGCACATAGTAGGCACTTAATAAATGTTTATTGACTTCCTGACTGGTGGGTGTATATGACAAATGACATGAAATACATGACATGTGATTGCCTTTACGGAATTCTTACGAGGTTCAGCTGGGATTGTGTATGCAAGGGCTTTATAAACCTTAAAATGAAATAAAACCTCACTCCTACCTCAGCTCTGATAATGACTCTCTGATCTTTTCTTCCATTTCCCCTTCTTACCTTGGAAGATCCCCTCTGCCCCTGTGGCTCCCTCCTCCAACTGGCAAGTTCCTCCCAGAATGCCCATTTTGAGGAAGTGTCCAGGTCAGTCATGCTTCCTTAACTCCCCTCCCAAGCTGCTCCTGACCCTTCATGTACCTTTGTGGTCCCCCTCCACATCTTTAATGTACTGTGTTTCTCCATTAAAATGTAAGCTCCTTGAGGGCAGGGCATGTCTTAGGACAATGCCTGAAATACATAATAAATGCTTGTGGTTGACTTGTTGACCGGGGAAGGTCAAGTTAGAGATGCATTCTGTCTTTTGTATCCTCATCTACAGGCCTGTAGGCTCCTTCCTTCAGGAAAGGCCTTGGGAACATGTGAACATCCTGTCCCCCTACCTTCTTCAGGGCTATCCACACTATACTGAGTGGTGATGTACTAGAAATCACTTAGGGAGGGCCAGATTCAAACCCCAACTCTGTCGATAACCAGCTGTGTGACTTTGGGCAAGTCAACTTCCCTTTCCCAGACTGGTTCCTCATTTGTGAAATAAAGCCACTGGATTTTTCTTGTGTCCCGAGGCCCCTTCCAAACTCCTGACCCCCAGCTAGGTGCTACCGGTACAAAGCTACATATGACACATGCCTTGCCTAAAACGTGTAGTTTGAGAAGTCTTAGACAAGATCAAATCAGATCACAGATCAGAGAATTTGAGAGTTAGAAGAGGCCTTAGCAGCCAACTGGCCTAACACAGACATGAAAGTAATCTCCATTATAACATACCAGACAAATGGTCACCTGGCCTCAGCTCCGAGATTTCCAAAGAGGAAGCCCATTTTATAGCTGAACAGCTCTCACTGTTAGGAAGTTCCCCTCCCTCCCCCCACTTCATGCTTAATTTGCCTTAGGCAACATCCACCTGGTATCCTCTGGAGCCAGAGGACAAATCGGCATGGCACAGTGGATGGGTCACTAAACTTGGAATCAGGTAGATTCAAATCTTGCCTCAGACCATTATCAGCTATGTGATGCTGTGGATAAAGCACTGGGCCTGGAGTCAGGAAGATGGCCTCAGCTGTGTGACCCTGGGCAAATCACTTAACTCTGTTTCCCTCAGTTTCCTTATTTGTAAAATGGGCTGGAGAATGAAATGGCAAACCACTCCAGTATCTTTGCCAAGAAAACCCCAAATGGAGTAACAAAGAGTCAGGCATGGCTGGAACCAATGAACAATAAAAACACAGACTCTAAGCCACTCTCTTTCAACTTCCTCATGGGGCAAACAGGGAAGGTAGGTTAGACACCCTTAGGCTCCTTCTAGCTCTACACCTGTGATCTAAGATGAATCCTGCCTCCGCCCAATGACTGTGTTGTTATTGTCATGCAGTTTTTCAGTCGTGTCCAACTCTTTGTGACACTCAATAAAAGATTTCTTCAAATTTTTGACGAAAGTTATGATGACTTTTGAGCTTTCCTCTCTCCAGGTTAAATGTACACATTTCCTTCAGCCAGTCTTTGTGTGTCATGGGTTCAAGGTCCTTCACCTTCCTGGTTGTCCTTTTCCAGACATTTTAGCAATATCCTCCTTTGATAACGTCACCCAGGGTCAACTCTGTATGTTTGTCTGACCAAAGTAAATACAAAGAGGCTTTAAAACACCTTCCCACCACCACTCCCTGCCCCATCATATTCCTGGAAGTTGTGCCACTCCAGAAACTCCCTGAATTCGAATTTATTCTTTTGACTGCTATATCAAACTGTTCCTGATAATTTTACATTTATCTCTATTGAATTAAATCTCATTAAATTCAATTCACTGCTCAGCTTGGTCCACTAGATGTCCATTAGATTGTGAACTCCTTAAAGGGAGGGACTGTCCTTTGCTTTTCTTTTATTCTTTATCCAGACACTTGGCACAGTGCCTGGCATTTAATAAATGCTATTGACTGACTTACTGATGATCTCTTTCGGAGATTGATTGTCACCAGGGTGTTAGCTATCCCTCCCAGTTCATTTGCAAGTTGATAAGTATACAATCTATTCTTTTATCCAAGTAATGAATAAAAAGGTAAAGCCTGAGACTAAGATTCCTGGTATATTCTACTGAAAATCTGACAACATTAAAACATTAACTCTGAGTAAGACCATCTAACTGGTTCTGAATTCACCTGACTATACTGTCACCTAATTCATACCTCATTTTCTTTACAAGAATATGAAATACTTTATCAAATGCTTTGCTAAAACTTGGGTAGAAAATTTGGGACATTAATACACTGGTGGTGGAGTTGTGAACTGATCCAACCATTCTAGAGAACCATTTGGAACTATGCCCAAAGGGCAATCAAACTGTACATACCCTTTGACCCCACAATACCACTACCAGGTCTGTATCCCAAGGGATCATAAGAAAGAGAAAAGGACCCACATGTACAAAAATATTTATAGCAGCTCTTTTTGTGGTGGCAAAGAATTGGAAATTGAGGGGATGCTTATCAATTGGGAAATGGCTGTAAGTTGTGGTATATGAATGTAATGGAATACTATTGTGCTATAAGAAATAATGAGCAGGCAGATTTCAGTAAAACCTGGAAAAGACTTACATGAACTGATGCTGAGTCAGGAGAACATCGTACATAGTAATGGCAACATTATACAATGATCAACTATGACTGACTTAGCTTGTCTCAGCAATGCAATGATCTAAGACAATTCCAAAAGACTTATGATGGAAAATGCTATTCACATCCAGAGAAAGAACTATGGAGTCTGAATGAAGATTGAAGCATACTATTTTCACTTTATTTTTCATAGTTTCTTCATTTTGTTCTGTTTTTTTCTTTCACAACATGACTAATATAGAACATATTTTAGATAATTGCATATATATATAATCTATATCAAATAGCTTAATATCTTAAGGTAAGAAGGAGGGGAGGGAGGGAGAAAGAAAATTTGGAACTTAATATTTTATTTAAAAAAAGAATGTTAAAAATTGTCTTTACATGTAATTTTTAAAGTACTATTAAAAAAATTAAATGGGTAAATTATTGCCAACACTTCCTTCATCTTCTGGTTTAGTCTTTTCAAAAAAGGAAAGGTATGGTTTGTATGACTTCACATATGCCTTCTCAAGGAGTTGAGAGAGAGATGGGAGAGAGAGAATTTGGAATTCAAAATTTTATTTTTAAAAAATATTTTCTCTTCCCTCAATATAAAAACAATTTTTAACACTCATTTAAAAAAAAATTTGAGTTCCAAATTTTCTCCCTTCCTCCCACACCAGGGGGCCCAGGTGGTAAGCAATTTGATATAGGTTATATATATATATATGTGAAATCATGCAAAACACATTTCCATACTAGTCATGTTGTGGAAGAAAACAGATTTTTTTAAAAACCATGAAAAAAAATAAAGTGAAAAATAGTCTGCTTTGATCTGCATTCAGACTCCATAAACTCCTTCTCTGGAGGTCATTTGTCTGCAAGGGTGCATTTTGTCTTGGATCATTGCTGAGAAGAGCTAAGCCATTCACAGCTGATCATTGTATAATACTGCTGTTACCGTGTACAATGTTCTCCTGGTTCTGCTCACTTCATTCAGCATCGGTTCATGTAAGTACAGGTTTTTCTGAAATCTGCCTGCTCACCATTTCTCATGGAACAATAGTATTCCATTACATTCATGTACCACAACTTGTTCAGCCATTCCCCAACTGATGAGCATCCCCTCAATTTCTAATTCTTTGCCACCACAAAAAGAGCTGCTAGAAATAATTTTGTACATATAGAACCTTTTCTTTTAACCTATTTGGAGTACTAAACTAGTAATGTAGTATTTCTGGATCAAAGGATATGCATAATTTCATAGTCCTTTGGGCTTAGGAACTCAGTTTTGGTTTTTGTTTGTTTTTGTTTTTTGCTTTTTGGAAGGCAATTGGGGTTAAGTGACTTGCCCAAAGTCACATGGCTAGTGTGTCAAGCGTCTGAGGCTAGATTTGAACTCAGGTCCTCCTGACTCCAGGGCTGGTGCTCTATTCACTGTGCTGCCTAGCCACCCCTGGGAACTCTTTTTTTTTTTTAAATGAATGTCAAAAAAATTTTTAAATGTAATTGGAAAATATTAAAATAAAAATATATCAAAAAGGGAAAGGTTAGTCTGGTATGCCTCATTTTTTTTTTTTGCCAATTTTAAATAGATTTTATTCTCCAGGACAATTGCATTTCCACTTGTTTACAGTACTGATGAAGTGCAATGTTGTTCACTTTTCTCCCTCTACACACATTCAAGTATTCAGAATGTCCAGATTTACAGAGTAGCTTAAATGTTACTTTTAAACTGCTGCAGTTTAAAAGTAACATTTAAGCTACTCTGTAAATCTTGGCTACAAATTTGAGTCCTTCAATTTTTGGAAAGCTGTGTGGAATGCCCTTTCTTCTGATGGGTTTAGTCAACCTCTTCAATGGTGGGTCCAGAAGAAGGTGGGGCTGCTCCACCCCCTGGGAACCCACCAGGTGTGCCTCCTGGCATGCCTCCTGCACTCTGGTACAGCTTAGTAATGATGGGCTTGCAGACTTTCTCCAGTTCTTTCTACTGATGCTCAGATTCTTCCTTCTCAGCAGTCTGGCTCATATCCAGCCAGTTAATTATTTCATTACATTGTCAAAGATCTTCTGTTTGTCTTCATCACCAATTGCCTTGCAGTTTTTTTTTAAGCAACTGGGGTTAAGTAACTTGCTCAAGGTTACAAGGTCAGTTATTTCTGGGTGTGGTACTAAGTATCAGAGCCCTGATTTGATCCCAGGTCATCTCGACACTGGGGCCAGTGCTCTTACTCGCTGAGCCACCTGGCCGCCCCTAAGCAACTGGGGTTAAGTAACTTGCTCAAGGTTACATGGCCAGGTGTTTCTGAGTGGGTGCTAAGTGTCTGAGCCTGGATTCGATCCCAGGTCATCCTAACTCTGGGGCCAGTGCTCCTACTCGCTGTGCTACCTGGCCACCCCTGCCTTGCAGTTTTTCATCCTCTACGGTTGCTTTCATGTTGAAAGCATAAGATTCAAGAGAATTCTTGGAAGACACCTTGTCTCTCTGCTTTTCATCCTCAGCCTTGTATTCCTCAGCCTCCTGGACCATACGCTCAATGTCTTCTTTGCTCAGATGTCCTTTATTGTTGGTGATGGTGATCATGTTTTCCTTGTCTGTGCTCTTAGCCACAGCAGAAACATTGAGGATGCCATTTACATCAATATCAAATGTTCCTTCAATCTGAGGAACACCCCTGGGTGCTGGGGGAATTCCTGTGAGCTTAAATTTGCCAAACAGGTTGTTATCCTTTGTCATTGCTCTCTCACCTTCATAAACCTGAAAAAGCACACCAGGATGGCTGTCCAAACAGGTGGTAAAAATCTGTCTGCTGGGTGGGGATGGTGATATTACATTTGATCAGAACTCCACCGGCAGCTTCAATTCCAAGGGAAAGAGGAGTGACATCCAACAACAGCAAGTCCTGCACATTCTCAAACTTATCTCCAGACAAAATGGCAGCCTGGACAGCTGCACCATAAGCAGCAGCCTCATCAGGATTGATACTCTTTTTGAGCTCCTTGCCAATGAAGAGGTCTTGCAGAAGCTTCTGGATTTTGGGGATTCGAGTGGAACCACCCACCAGGATGATGTCATGAATCTGAGACTTACCTAGCTTGGTGTCTCCACAGGGTCCAGCATGCCACAGAAGAGATCAGCATTCAGATCTTCAAAACGCCCTTGGGTGATTGATGTAAAGAAGTTGATACCTTCATAGAAGGAGTCAATCTCAATACTGGCCTGGGTACTGGAAGACAGGGTACGCTTTGCATGTTCACAAGCAGTGTGAAGATGGTGAACAGCCCTCTTGTTCTCACTGATGTCCTTCGGCTTGAACTTGGCAATGAAATGGTGGACCATTGGGTTGTCAAAGTCTTCCCCACCCAAGTGGGTGCCCCAGCTGTGGACTTTACCTCAAAGATGCCATCGTCAATGGTAAGAATGGAGACATCGAAAGTACCACCTCCAAGGTCAAAGATCAACACACATTTCTCTCAGAACCAACCTTTTTGTCCAAGCCATAAGCAATAGCAGCAGCAGTTATAGCAGCCAATCATTAATGGCTCATTAATGATTCTGAGCACATTGAGAGCGGCTATGGCTCCAGCATCTTTGGTGGCCTGACGTTGGGAATCATTGAAATAGGCTGGTATGGTGACCACAGCATTTGTGACAGTCTTCCCAAGGCAAGCTTCAGCAATTTCTTTCATCTTGGTCGAGACCATAGAAGATACCTCTTCTGGATAGAACCTTTTGGTCTTCCCTTTGTATGCACTTGGACCTTAGTCCTGCCTGCATCATTCACCATTGTAAAAGGCTAATGCTTCATGTCTGATTGTACAATTGCATCATCAAATCTGCTACCAATCAGACGTTTGGCATCAAAAACTGTGTTGGTGGGGTTCATTGCAGCATCATCAAATAAATGTTCTGTGTCAGTGAAGGCGATGTAGCTTGGGGTGGTTCTTTTTCCTTGGCCATTAGCAATGATCTCCACTTTCCCATGTTGGAAGACTCCCACAAAGTAAGTGGTGCCAAAATCAATGCCAACTTCGGGTCTCTTCAACATGCTTGCTAGGGAGTCAGGGGTTGTAGCTGACCACTATGGAGAAAGAAGGGCTGCTGCTGCACGGAGTAGACCTGGTATGCCTCATTTTTAAGGAAGTCATGCTTTAACTCTAATTATTGCTTCCCTTTCTAATAGCTATTGTTTACATAGAACTTTTAAGTGGTTTGCAAAGCATTTTATTTCATTTTATCCTCACAACACTGGGAGATAAATGCTATTATTATCCCCATTTGACCAATGAGGAAATAGAGGCTGAGAGGTTATGACTAGTATCTGGGGTTGGTTCTGAACTTGTCTTTCCCACTCTAGGCCCAGATCTCTATCCACTTCACCACCTATCTCTAAGTGTTTGTCAACCATCTCTTAATGATCTGTTCTAGGGAGCAGCTAGGTGGCACTGGGGGTCAATAAGTGGCCCAGTGAATAGAGCACCAGCCCTGGAGTCAGGAGGACCCAAGTTCAAATCCAGCCTCAGACATTTAACACTTACTAACCATGTGACCTTGAGTAAGTCACTTAACCCCAATTGACCTACCTTCCCCCCTCCAAAAAAAGCAAAAAAATGAAAAAAAAAAATGATCTGTTCTAGAATCTTCCTAGGAAAAGTCAAACTTACTGGTCTATAGTTTTCAGGCTTCATTCTCTTTCCTTTTTATGAAAATTGGGCTATTTTCCTATTTTCCATGATCCTTCAAATCTCTCTCACTGAAGGTGGCTCAGGAGCAGTACATGCCAATACTTTCAGGTTCCATCTGCTCCAGGCTGAATTCATGAAGTGCAGTTAGGAGCTCTTATGACTCACCAATCTCTTGTAAGTCGATTTTTGTGTCATTTATAGTGACCTGTGCAAACAAAATGAGAATTATGCAGATCTGCCTTTTCTCTGTCAGTTCCTTGGACCTCAAGCAAAGGCCCTAGACTTTTGTAGTTTTCCCCCCACATGTGACTTATCTGGCCTGTCTTCTGTCCAGAGTATACACAAGTTTACAGTGTACCATTATCGATTTTTAAGGAATTTAATGAGGTAAACTATTTGGCAATATGACCATGACAGGTGATCACAGTAAAGGAGAGAACAAGGCCAACATGGATAGATTTGAGGGAGAACTCAGTATTCACCTGGGGCCTAGGGTGTCTTGCTTCCTGGAAGAAGCGGTACTTGAGTTGGGCCTAAGAGAGTGTACATGTTATTCCAGGGTTCACCATGTCAGCCCTGTTCTCAACAAACTCCAGGGACTCCCTATCACTTTCAGGGTCAAAGAGAAAATCGGAACCTCCTCCCCCACCCTCCACCTTTCCAGTTTTCTTAAACCTCATACCCTCTTCCATTCAGTGACTTTGGCCTAACTGCTGTTCTTTGAACAAAACACTCTCCAAACTCCAAACTCTTAGTCATTCTCCAAGTTGTGTCCCCAAGTCTCCTCATCTCCATCTCCTGATTTCCCTGGCTTTCTTCATGTGTCACCTAAAAGCCCATCTATAGGATTACCTATAGGATAGCCCATTCCTCTTAAATTCCAGTGCCTTTTCTCTGTTATTTCCTATTTATCCTGCATGTGATTTGTTTGCACAGTTATTTTGCAGGTTGTCCCTCTCTCACAGAGTTAGACTGTGAGCAAGGTCCTGTCTTTTGCAGGGCCTGGCACATAGTAGGCACTTAATGTTTGCTGACTGTGTGAGTAAAAGTACAGAGATCAGGCAATGGGGGAAAAGTGTTTGGCTTGCCTCTGCAATGTTATCAGGGTTGTTTCTTTGTATTGCATCATGATGGAGTGGTAAGGGAAAGGAAACAAAGCCTGCCAGCATCATACTCCCAAGTTTAGGGGCTTTGTGTTCAGCTCGACCCTAACTATTCCCCACCATTACCCAGACAGGGCTTATCAACAGTGTCCTCTCTACTGAGGCCTATCTGTGCTGTATGTAGCCTGTCCTCTCAAGACCAGGTTCTTTTCTTTCAAACTAACAATTAATTCATCTGATTAAACTAGGATGACAATATGCTAATAGAAAGGCTATTAGCAGAACAAGTAAGGTCCCCTCCATCCCTCCCTTAGCACCCCTGTGGTTAACATGTGACACATACTTCAGTGAGGGGACAATGGAGTGTGACCATGATTACCCCTTCCTCCCCCTCCCCCTCGTGCAATTCCCAGCACCAGGCCTGCATGTAACCAGTGATCAAGACAGATTTGAATTTGACTAAGAGATGCCTTGCATTATCATATTTACTTTTATTACTATCCATTACGTGTCTCAAAGTACACATGTGCAAAATTTCCCAGTGAAGTCAGTCATTCAGACCAAAAGTTATATGCACATAAGCACACACACATACACACATACATTATATATATATATATATAGCATATGATATACAATAAAATCCAATAGATTTCATATAAAATACTGTTAAAATATAGAGCAGCAAAGTCCTGGCAAAACATTCCCTGATTTTTTTTGGAGCAGACCCTGGATCCTCCAGGGCATCCTCTGGGTCCTTGGTGGCCCTGGCCCCACTCCATCCAGGGGCCATCACTGACTGTGGTATCTGAGGTCACAGCCAATGGGAGGCACTGTTTGCTACAGGGTCTCTTCCCAGCAGTTGTATTAGCCTTCTCAGGATTAGAGCTGGACATTTTCTCTTCAATCTTATTGTCGGAGAATACATTTGGTCCTCAAAAACATAGTTTTTTGTAGGGTTGGGGTTTGTTTGTTTTTTTAAAGAAAGTTGCATTTTTTTTTCCCTTGGTGGAGAAAAATAACCAAAAAAATCCATAAACCTAAGCTTTTGTGATGGAGTGGACAACTTCATTTACTTCAACTCAAGCTCAGTGGTCATGAAATGTCAACTCATTCCAGCCCTCTTTTTGAAAATGTTGCAACATTTACTTCAAAAACATGATCTGCATTGTGATGCTAGATTATCGCTTGTAGAAAAACAACTCGGACTTGTCCAGATTAGTAGAGATTTGAAAAATCCCCTGCCCTACCCACACAGGGATGACAAAGGGTGGCACTCCAGGTCTCTGGATGGCACGCCGAGTGAATGCCCATCGGTTCTCCTCCTGTTATGTGGGAAGCACTCAGGCTCTTAGTAAAGGCCCCTGTCAATTACCAACCAATCCGTGGGTCTTTTGGTCCTTCCTGATCCATGAAATCAGGCAGCACCTAGAGGTCAGACCAGGTTAGGAGGGTCTAGATTCCAGGTTAGAAATGCTGGCAATCTGAAGGAGGTGGTGAGGCCACAGGTTAGGCTGAAGTAGAAGTCAGAGGAGATGCATACCAGGGAAGGGAGTGAGCCATCATGCATTCTTCAAAAGCTAGAGCTGCAGGTCCCTAGATTTCTTCCCTTAGAGCACAAATGGGATATAGACTGAAACCTTGACCCTGCTTCATCTGCCAGCTCCCTCCTGGGCTAAACCACATTATATCCATCTGGGGACCGAAAACTACATATACAAATGTGCACATGAAGCACTGGAGACGTTATGTTCATCATAAAACCAACGCTGCCCCCACCTTTTCTACCATAAGATCCAGCTTTAAGGAAATTAATATGGAAAAATTAATATGGAAATTTAATGGAAAATCCTGATGCTTTTTGTAATCTGAACTGGGAATTCCCTTTTTAGGGAGTAAACATGAGTCCTAGATCACTGAGAAAGGGTGTTTTCTGGGCCCACCTGGCCTCAAACCCTTAACCAAACCTGATACCAAGAGTAGTTTTCTGCCTTGATCCTCTCCCTAGGATCCAGAAACAACCTGGAGTCTGAGATCCCAATAGGATTTCTCATAACACAGGCTAAACAATAATTAAATTATACAAATACAGTAGTGCTCTTATGGGAGTTTGGGGCAGAGGGTGGGGGGTGAGGGATAACCAGTTCCTATGGGCAATACAAGCAGCATGGTCACTTTAAAGTCTCCTTAGGACACAGTCATGGGAGGAAGAGCTAAAGAAACTTGACAGTGAGGGTAAAGTACATACAGTTTGCATAAGACTCCTGGATTGAGGAGGAGGATTCAGTACAAGTACCTACTGCACTACAGCCCAGAAATCCAAGGATCTGAAACCTCACCCAGAAACCAGAATCCTCTCTTCTTGCCATGCTGGCAGGACCCCTTGGACAGTAAATAGTACAGGGACCAAACCAGTGACCTGCCTGTCTGCCCCTGCCCAGAAAGACTCAGAGAAATGTACATGGATAATTAACTACTTTGGTATGAACATAAAACTCTTTCCCTAGATCCCCAATCTATAAAACAATAGCACCAGGGGACGGGATGCTTCCCAGAGAAGTTTTAAAAAACCACACTGTGTGAAATTGAGGGCTATGGTCCTCTCTTCCATTGTGCTGAGAAAATACAGAGTCTGGCAGTAACACACAGTTAATACAGCCTTTAAAAATAGAAAGAGGGGGAAACCCAAACCAAAGTCTAGGGAGCACAAGATGCCCCAGCAGCAGGCAGATCCTCCACTTACAACTTGAGGAACGAAAGGGCAGAATGGAGGGCAGAGGGCATGTGTAACGGTTGGGTCAAAAGCAAAACCGGAAGCCACGTGCACAGAGGACTAGAAAAACAGATCATATGGATGCTTTATCCTATCCAAAGTTTGGGAGATAAGGAAAAACATGGCAGGAAAGGAAAGGAGGCTCTGAAGGAGACATTGTTACAGCTAAAGAAGGCAGCCTTGAATGGCCACTGTGTTGTGTTGTGTAAGAATCAGGGTGTCCCATGTCTTAAGGGACCCTGGCCAAGAGCTGGAGACTGGTTTTGGCAGTATGGTCATCCCTCCCTCCCTCTCACTCTTGAGAGAGGCCTGAAGCCTGAAGTTGTGACAGCACCAGCAACACAATGATGATAGGACTGGATTCCTCTCTTCTCTTGAAGTAGGGTCAGCTGAGTCAACACCTGGACTGTGTCGAACTCAGGGTATGCCCAAAACAAGGTCTTCTTTACATTTCTGAGAATTTAAAATAAAAATAGAGCCCAAAAGACAAACTGGAAAAGATGTGTGTGAAACCTTTCTAGGGACCTCTGAGACCAATCTCTTTTGCCTCCACTCAATAAACAGCTCTACCAATAATTAGACGTGTTCCCTTTACAGAAATCAAGAAGCTCACTGTGTGGATTTGACCCAAAAGCCAACCAAATGGGATGGTAAGGCCAGGAAAGAGAATATATCTAATCACTGATGCAGAGCTGAGACCTCATTCACATCAAAATAGCAGAACAAATCATGGCCTGTAGGGAGGAGGCCCAGTTCAAAACTCTGATTTAAAAAATAAAAATTAAATTAAGAAACAAAACAAAACAGAACACCTTCAGGATAGTGAAGCAGCATTTTCCCCCTCGTCGGGTTGGAAGGGAAGGCATCCGGGGTGATGGAGTGTGGAGGCTGCTGGGACACAGCATCACAAACCAAAGAGAATATTCTTCAAGTAGGAAAGAGCCGTCCCATTTGAGAGCATCTGAATATGCTCGTTGCCCTTGAGCTCCAGCAGGGTCACCTCGTATTTCTGCTGGTTCACCCACTTCTGGCAGTGCAGGGAGCTCTCCACATTCACTGTGCCGTCACCGTCACCATAGAAGATCTTGGGGTCTCGGTCAGGAAAGCCTTCATAATAGAAAGAATCCGGTGTCTGGACACCAGTACCATAGAGACAATGGAGCCGGACTCCAGGGGGAGTCATCTGATAGACCAAGGGCTCTGTGTCTTGTCTCATGAACCAGCCATCTTCAAAGCCAATATCCTTATAGAACTTCTCATAGTCCCGCAGGGTGTAGTTGGCTTTGGGGGTTCTCACAAAGATCTTGTCTGGGGACCAAGTATAATTGTAGGGAAGCAGCCAACTGGTTGAGACAGCAGATCTCTGTTGCTCTCTGATTTTCAGAGGACTGATGACCGGAATTCTGTTGTTGTCTCCTGTAGTAGGGTAAAGGATTTGATTATTCATTATGGCTTGCCACCTGACTTCTCTCCCTGCCTACTCAGCAGCTCTTAGCTCACTAAGAAGACCCAGAAATGTGCCAGGGGGTGAGTAAACACCTACTGAGCCATCCAGATTAACCAAGAGGGGAGCAAAAGTGTGGGTATATCTGAGTTCAGGTTTCTCCTTGCAGGGAAGGGTCATGGAGGGTTTGCTTCCCAATTAGCCATGGTCTTTGGCCTTTGACCGCTCTGGTTTAGCCACCCCTACAAGATAACCCACGACAAGATCTCTCACTGCAGTGCTTCTGCAGGTACAGGGCAGGATCCCAGAGGGCTAGACTGAGATCCAAAAGGAGTAGAGTTCAAGAAAGAAATAACTGAAGACTCTGCCTTTCTCCATCCACAATCCATGAAGAAACCTAGAGGCAGGAGTGACATGTAAAGCCACCAGGTGTCACTGCTGACTCACAAGGCAGAGGCCAAGAGAATCCCAAGTTCATGTTCATAGCTTCTAGAGCTGAAAGGGACCTCGGGTCTTCTACTTATTTTTAATGATAAGAAATATAGGGGCGGCTAGATGGCACAGTGAGTAAAGCGCCGGCCCTGGAGTCAGGAGGACCTGAGTTCAGTTCCGACCTCAGACACTTAACACCCACACAAAAAAACTAGCCGTGCAACCTTGGGCAAGTTATTTAACTCCAACTGCCCTCAAAAAAAAAAAAAGAAATATAACGCACAGTATGGTGAATTTACTTGCCAAAAGACCTCCAACTGGGATTCCCATCTACGTCTGAGATCAAACTCCCAACAACCACTTCATTATGTGACTCTGGCCTCATTACTGGAGATTCAATAGCCCAATATCATAAAGGTTGTCTAACGGAACCCAAAGTGAGGAAGAATAGCCAAGAACAGTCTTCCTAAATAAATGCCCAGAGGGAGGAGGAAAGGAAAAGCAGAGAACCATCACACACAAGGGCAAACAGGGCCTGCAGAGTGTCCTTTCTGCAACCCCTTCATTTTAAAGATGAAGACATTGAGGCAAGTTGGCAGCTCAGACAACAATGCCCAGAAGGCACATAGACATAGAAAGGAAAAAAGGTCACTGGTCTGAGAAATCATTCAGAGGATACATTCCCACTCCAGGAACCTGGTGCTACAAACAACTGCTGCTGTCCATGTTTTACATGCCCTCCCCTCCACAAGTATAGAGAGCAATCAATGAGCCTTGCTTCTTTAAAACCACATGTGGGGGCAGCCAGGTGGTGCAGAGAGTAAGAGCGCCGGCCCCGGAGTCAGGAGACCCAGGATCGGCTCCGGCCTCAGATACTTGGCACCCACACAAAATAACAGGCTGTGTAACCTTGAGCAAGTTACTTAACCCCAATTGTTTAAAAAAAAAAACAAAAACCACATGGGGCAGTACTCCTGGAGGGGAGGTCGGGTGACGAGCACCATACCCCGTTGCCAGTCCAAGTACTGCCACTTGGTAGCTGTATAAACTGAAGCAAATTACTCCTTTGCCCCAGGTCATCACTTCTCTCAGAGTGAAATGAGAGGGGGTTAGACAGGAGGACTGATCTTTTGGAGGGCAGTTGGGGTTAAGTGACTTGCCCAAAGTCACATGGCTAGTAAGTGTGTCTAGTGTCTGAGTCCGGATTTGAACTCAGGTCCTCCTGACTCCAGGGCCAGTGTTCTATTCACTGCACCACCTAGCCGCCCCCTTGGGTACATTCTTTAACCCTGAAGATGAGCCCTGGGGTCTCTGGAGCAATAACAGCAAATAAAAACCACTAAGTGGAGATGTGACTTTCTGTTCAGGGAAGGCAAACAACAGGAGTGACATGGACATGGCGCTTTCAAGTTTGCGGCACACTTAATAGGCACCAGAGAATCAGCTGTTTAGAGTGCAAAGGGCCCGCAGGGGCTTTGAAGTGAAGCCCTTTCATCTGACAAGAGGAACTGACAGCCACTCAGCTACCACAGGCCTGAAGCAGGATCTGAATCCAGGTACTCCTGAACTCTTATCTCCTATGCCAAGCATTATCTAACAGGAGCCTGGCAGCAGCCATGTGAGGCGACACTGCTATTATCTCTCTGTTATAGACAAGGAAATGAAAGCTTAGGCAAAGTAAGTGACCTGACTATAATCCTAAACTACTGTCAGGCCTGGAACTGAACCCAAGCTTTCCGCTAGGCTGAGTCCCTCCAAATGATCGGCAGCTTCAGTGAACTCCAAGCTCATTAACTCATCCTTGGCTTGGGCCATAGCGTCACCAAGAGAAATGCTATCCTAGACTGCAATAAGAAAGATCTAAGGGTGTGGCTAGGTGGCACAGTGAATAGAGTACTGGCCCTGGAGTCAGGAGGACCTGAGTTCAGATTCGGCCTCAGACACGTAACACAAAACTAGCCATGTGACCTTGGGCAAGTCACTTAACCCCAATTGCCCTCCAAAAAGCGAGGGGAAGGGAGGGGAGAGGAGAGGGGAGGGGAGGGGAGGAG
>NW_027185771.1:14963879-15064316 GCF_028583685.1 Petaurus breviceps papuanus
GAGGAGAGGGGAGGGGAGGAGAGGAAAGGAAAGGAACATCCAAGGGATCAGGAAAAATGTCCATCCTGATCAAGTCACCCTTGAACACTGTTCAGTCTACGAGAGTGCCACACTCCACTCTGGAAATGCTGAAAATCTTCTCTTGCCTTCCCTCTCTTTCTCTCCCCCTCCTCCTTCCCTCCCTCTCTTCCTTCTTCCCCTTTCTCCTGCCCTCCCTCTCTCTTCTCTCCCTTTCTCTTCCCCTCTTCCTTCTCTCCCTTTCCCTCCCTCTCTTCTTCCTTCTCTCCCCTTTCTTCCCTCCCTCTCTTCTTCCTTCTCTCCCCCTCCTTCCTTCCCTGTCTTCCTTCTCTCCCTCTCCCCTTCCTTCCCTCCCTCTCTTCTTCCTTCTCTCCCCTTCCTTCCCTCCCTCTCTTCTTCCTTCTCTCCCCTTCCTTCCCTCCCTCTCTTCTTCCTTCTCTCCCCCTCCTTCCTTCCCTCCCTCCCTCTCATTATAAATAACGTAGCAGACAGTTTCTAGTTGAATCAGCTACCCTGACACAAGGAAGGGAAGACAAAAGAGCTGACAAGGCCACAGACAACAACTGTGAATGTCCAGCCCAACAGGCACACACCATCCTCATAGCAGCTGCTGCAGAATCTTGTTCCTGGTTCCCCCAAAAGCAGAGGCTGGCAGGATCTCTGGGAGATCCTCCCTTTAGAAAGACAATCAGGAAGCAGACGCTAAAGAAAACAGAAAGCGGAAACCTCGCCCAGACAAGTACGCTGATGGACTCCCAGGGATAGTTACTATACATACCACCTGGAAAAGACAGCAATACCCTGATTCTATAGATTTATGATAGCAGACAGGGCCTCCCCGTTTCACAGCAGGACCCCAAACCACCTCTGTCTGCACACGCTGTCTTCTCCCAGGAGGAACCTACCTGAAGCTAGCACTCGAAGGGTCTTGGCCACTCCTCCCCAAGGAGCACCCAGAGCCACAAAGGAATGGATGTACTTGTCTTTCCAGTCCTGTGACTGCTGGTTGAGGAAGTAAAGCGTGTACATGTTGCCCATGCTATGGGCGACGAGGACAACGGGGCCTCCGTACTGCTCATACATCATCTCAATCATCTTGCGGAGTGCATGGAAATAGTATCCGTTTTCATCTAGGAGAGAAAGTGAGGCAGGTGCAGACTGGAGAAAGTGGAAAAACATCCACAAGAAGGTTTAAGATGGAAACTTGGGGCATCCACTGGGTTGGATGCTAGAAATGGAGATGTAAGGGCCTGAACAAAATTAGGAGATGACAGGTAGTGGCTTGTATTTCTGTTCTTCTAATCTTTTTTTTTTTCTGGACAAGACAAAAGTAGGGTGAAAGGTAAATTTATTGAGGGGACAATTTTTAGCTTTCCCTTTTCCCTTCATCCCTCTAACAGAACATAAAAGGGCTTGCAACAGAATTACTCATGTTTAGGGGATTGTAAAGATCATCTCCTTAGTGACTTACAGGAAGGGGAACACACTACCCATACTTTAGGAACACATTCCTCCTCTGTCACACACAAACCCCGGGGCAAATGTCATCCATTCAAAACCAATAGCACTTACTTGGGGCTCTTCTCCAGTCATAGGGAGCTCCTTGGACATCTTCTCCTCTCTTGTAACCCCAGTCCACTAAGCTCTCTACCAGAGTGAAGAAATAAGCTCCTGCAAAGGACACAAACAGCACAGAAATGATCAGTGAGCGGCTCCTGGGACCACCACACAACTCACTGTCACAGTCCATCTGTGACTTGATCTGATGCCAGAGAACATGAGAATGCTGACTACTCTCATTTGATTGAACAGCTATCACCCTGTGAGGGGAAGTAGGAAACAGCACTCTGGACATTAAAAAATGTAAGAATCTTTAGTTTCCTCATATGTGGAGTGAAGAGGATGGATTAGACTATTCAGATGATGCCAGAGGGGCCTTCCAACTCTAGTTTTATGATTCTGCAAGCTTATGAATCCTCACAAAGCTGGCATGAGCACATCAGTGTGTGACCCACCACAATCCCTTCTTGTTTCATAAAAGCATGCTGGAGGAGACTGCGTGCCATGTTCTACAAAAGGTAGCCAATGATTAAAATTAACCACAGAAAATCCCAAAAATAAAAAGGAAATCAAGTTAGGAATCACTACAGGGGATTGAGTCAAAGATTATTCTGATTCAAAATTCACCTAATCACCACAACACTGCCTTATCACCCAATTCCAAGGCTAGCTGGGAAGGTAGGGTGTCACAATGGTTAGAGCCCTGGACTAAGTCATCAGGGAACGTTGGATATACGCAAAAGAGGCTTTAAGGGAAATTAACCTAACCAGGTCATATTAAAGATGAAGTGATCTGCCCAAGACAATACAGGCAGTAATCCAGATTCTCTGACATTGAATCCAATCCTCTTTTCCCCTCATCATCCTGGTTCTACTAATTAGCTGTGATTACAACCAATCCAAGCCTCAGATGTTGGCCTTGGTGACTGGATAAGATCATTAAGCTTCATCACTCAGCATACCCCTCTCACACTCTGATGATGTTTCACTTTTCAAAATAAAGTTTTGTTTTAAGAAGTCACCACATGGAGTGGCCAATATTTAAGAATTGCTTTAGGGGTGGCTATGTGGCACAGTGAACAGAGCACCGGTCCTAGACTCAGGAGGACCTGAGCTCAAATCCAGCCTCAGACACTTGACACACTTATTAGCTGTGTGACCTTGGGCAAGTCATTTAACCCCAATTGTCTTGCCTTCCCCCCTCAAAAAAAATTTGCTTTAAAGAAAAAAACCTAAAAGTTGCCTTATGACAGAAAAAAAAAACCATCTTTCCTTTTCACAACAACACATCATCAGCTCTCTGAATCTGGTGTGTGGAAATCACATGATACCAGCAAAACATCAATTGACCTTTATTCTAGAGGCAAGGCCCCACAAGTACTTCTCCAAAAACCACAGTATCTTCTAGGAAACAGGAAGCTCACAGATTTAGAGCAAGAAAGGACCTCAGAGGCCAGCTAGTCCAACTCCTTCATTTTACAGATGAGGAGACCTTAAAAGGTAATTTGCCCAAGGTCCCCCATGTGGCATGCCAAGATTCTTGACTCCAGGCCCAGTGCTCTTTCCACTTTGCTCAATAGTTCCCAAGTATCTGGAGCCTTCCTAGGTCACAACTTGTAATAGCACTGGATCTGGAGTTAGAGGAATATGCCTGAATCTTTTTTTTAAAGCAATCGGGGTTAAGTAACTTGCTCAAGGTTACACGGCCAGTTATTTCTGGGTGTGGTGCTAAGTATCTGAGCCCAGATTCGATCCCAGGTCATCCCAACTCTGGGACTGGTGCTCTTATTCGCTGAGCCACCTGGCCGCCCCTAAGCAATTGGGGTTAAGTAACTTGCTCAAGGTTACACGGCCAGGTGTTTCTGGGTGGGTGCTGTGTCTGAGCCCAGATTCAATCCCAGGTCATCCCAACTCTAGGGCCGGTGCTCTTACTCGCTGTGCTACCTGGCCACCCCAAAAAACCTTGAAGTTCATTTTTTTTTGGGGGGGGGGTACACGGCTAGTTTTTTTGTGTGGGTGTTAAGTGTCTGGGGCTGGAACCGAACTCTGGTTCTCCTGACTCCGGGCCGGCGCTTTTACTCACTGTGCCACCTGGCCACCCCCAATATGCCTGACTCTTACTTCTGCTACTGATTGCCCTTCTCTGAGTCTCTGTTTTCTCCTTCATTTAAAAAAAAAGGGGGGGGGAGGTGGTAGAGGAGTAGAGAAGAGATAGGAGAAATGGTCTCTAAGGTTGCTTCCAGCTTGTCATCAGTGATAAGATCTCAACACATCCTACTTCAGGAAGGTCAGAGATTCCACAGAATGTTTCTATAAGATGGCAGGATTTAGCCCTGGGATCTCAGTTATCTAGTTCAAACCCCTCATTTTAAAGATGAAGAATCTGTCAAAGGACAGCTCACTGACAAGCATTTAGTAAGGGTTTCCTTTGTATCATGCAGGTATTAAGTGTTGGGGAGACAAAGAAAGGCAAAAACATGGTCACTCAGCCAGTGAGCCACCAGGCTGGCATTCAAACCCCAAGCCTGGGATTCTTAATCCAGCGCTCCTGACCCTCTGCCTGCTGCAAACTCAAAGAGCAGGAATTCCATCCTTCTACTCTCTGCCAGGAGAGAAAATTTTTTATCTTTCACATTTTATCTTTTTATCTTCCACATTCCTTAAGGTTTGGCACCTCCTCTTCCGTATCTTCCCAGACTACTTTGAGCCACACCAATCCCTTCCTAGTTCCAAACTTGACAGTACTTAGGACCTATATTTTAGTAATCTTAGTAAACCTCATCTATCACCCAAGTAACACCTGTGTTAGTGTCCAATCTTTGCATGTGTTTATGACTGGCTTCCCTAAAGACTAAATTAAGAATAATAAGGATATAAAATATATAAAATAAGGATAAGAACATGTATCCCCCACAGAAATAAACCATGCCTTATACAATCAAACTTATTGATTACATGACAACCAAATCTCAAAACCACAACTCAGGTTTATAGATCTTTGGGAATTTCCCCATAGTTACCTTGTTTTGGTAAGCAGTACAATTTATTATTATTATTATTGTCATTGTGGTTACTATTATTAACATTATAATCACCCCCTGTACATATAAGGAAAGTGAGCCTCTGAGAAGATATATTCAAATCTCTGACTTGAGCCTTATTCATGCACACAGCAGCATGGTGAAGGGCAAAAGGAAAGGCTTTGCCATGATATCGGAAGACTGGAGTTCAAATCTAAATTTGTCACTTATTAATTGTGACCTTGGGCAAATCAGTTTCTTCATCTGGAAACCAGGGATGATAACAGCTGGCCTCCTTACCTTACCAAATGAAAATGAACGAGGAAGTGCTTTGTAAAGTATAGAAACAAGGATTTCAATCCCACCAGTCTTGTCCTCACAAGGAAAAATAAACAAAAAAACAACAAAAAACAACATGAGCAGTTTCTATTTAGAAGCTTGGGAAAATTGGGAGGGAGGCACCGGGGGGACAGGATACCACCTACCAACAGAAGCTTTGTTAGGATCGAGGTATTCCACAGAAAAGGTATCTCCAAAGCCAGGAACTTTCACATCCACACCATCTGGGGACTGAGTGGTCCTGCTGGTTCGATTATATATTAACCTGTTGGAAAAGTCAGAACAATAGATACACATTTAACTCCAGGAAAGTATCCAACAGCCCTGCCACAAGCAGGGAACATAACGGGGAGGCAAAGGCACCTAACATCCATTGCATGATCCTGTCATGAGTGAGATGCTCAATGCACATATCAGAATGTACATGCTGGAATGCAATCCATCAACAAGTACCTATTAAACACACTGGGCAGACAGACAAAACACAATACAGTCTCTATCCTCCAAGAACCAAGGAGAGATAATATGGAAACAGAAGTACAGCTAGGTCCCACAACTGCAAATAACGCCTCTGAAGTGATCCCATGTATATGCATCTGCACAATTTGAAATTACAATTATGTATAGTAACTTAGCTCCAGCCCAATGTAAATATGCTATGGGAATTGAAATAATTCAACCAATTACAAAATTAATTAGTCTTACTAATCAGGACCTAATTGGTTGCATGTGTCTGTAAGATACTCTCTCTCTCTGTCTCCCTCACATACACATATACACACATGTAAAGAGAGGAAATGGAGTGGGAGAGAGATGAGGAAAGGTCTGAACTGAGGAGGCAGCTAAGCCTGAAGGAAAGTAGACATTCTAAGATCAGGTAAGGAAGCATCGTGTTCCAGGCTGGAGGGTGTTAAAGGCACAGAGATGGAAGATGGGTGTGATCTCTTTCTTGATGTTTTCCCAAAAGCGTCTAAGAGGAGAGGGTGGTTAACACTATCAAATGTTGCAGAGGTCAAGAAAGATGAACACTGAAAACAGCCACTGGATCTGGTAATTAAAAGATCATTGGTAATTTCAGAGAGAGCAGTTCTGTGTTGGGTCTTAAGACCAAAAGTTATTCTGTAAAGAGTTGAAAGGTGAATGAAGCTAGAGGAAATGGAGACAACTCTTTCTAGCATAGACAACACTACATTAATAAAAAAAAAGGTAAGAACACAATTACAAAACAACTCTTCACACAAATAAAGACATATCTAAATAATTAGAGAAATATTAATTGCTCATGGGTAGGCTGAGTCAAAATAGATAATAAAAATGACAATACTACCTAAATTGATTTGTTTATTTAGTGCCATGCCAATCATACTACTAAAGATTTTATAGAGCTAGAAAAAAAAATAATTAAAGAATTCATCTGGAGGAAAAAAATATCAAGAATATTAAGGAAATTAATGAAAAAAAGGGAAGTGGGAATGGTAGCACTAGATCTCAAATTGTACTACAAAAGTTGTAATCATCAAAACAATTTGGTACTAGGTAAGAAATAGAGAGGCTGATCAGTAGAACAAATTATGCAGAACATTCTGATAAGCAAAATAAACAATATACAGATATAAATGAGAACATTGCTCTAGTGTTTGATAAACCCAAAGATACCAGTTACTGGGGCAAGAACTCACTTTTAACCAAAACTGCTGAGAAAACTGGAAAGCAGCTTGGCAGAAACTAGGCAGAGCCAATATCTTACACCATATACCAAGATAAGCTCAAAATGAGTACATGATTTAGACATAAAGGGTGATAAACTAGTAAAGTAAACTAGTGGAGCATAGAAGAAATACCTATCAGATTTATGGATAGAGACATGAGACAGAAAGGTGTTCATGGGAGGTAAAATTGGTAATTTTGATTACATAAAGTTGAATAGTTTTTGCACAAACAAACCCAATACAGCTAAAATCAGAAGAAAAGCAAGAAACTGGGAAATTAATCTTTGCAACAAGTTTCTCTGATAAAGATTGTATTTATAAAATATAAGGAATTGAGCCAAATTTATAAAAATGAAAGTCATTCCCAAATTGATAAATGGTCAATGAATATGAATAGGCAGTTTTCAGAGGAAGAAATACAAGTTATCAATATCCATTATGAAAAAATGCTCTAAACCACTAAATACTAGAGAGTTGCAAATTAAAACAACTATAAAGTACCACCTCAATCCAACAGATTGGCTAAAATGACAAAAAAGGAAAGTTATAAATGCAGGGGAGGGGGATGTGAGGAAATATGTTCACTAATGTACTCTTGGTATAGCTGTCAACTAGTCCAACCATTCTGGAGAACAATTCGGAACCATGCCTAAAGGGCTATAAAACTGCATATTCTTTGACCCAGCACTACCACTAGGACCCATGTGTACAAAAATATTTATAGCAGTTCGTTTCGTGGTAGCAAAGAATTGGAAACCAAAGGGATACTCATCAGTTAGAGAGCACAGCTAAACAAGCTGTGGTATATATGAATGTGACAGAATACTATTGTGCTACAAAAAATGTTGAGCAGGATGGTTTCAGAAAGACCTAGGGAAGACTTTTATAAGCCAATGCAAAGTGAAGGGAGCAGAACCAGGAGAACAATTTACACAGTAAAAGCAACAATGTAACAATAGGCAACTGAGACTTGCCTACTCTTATCAATACAAAGATCACTTACAAAGGATTTGTGGTGAAACATGCTATCAACTGCCAGACAGAACCGATCAGGATTCAAGAATGGAGACTGAAGCATCCATATTCGTTTATAGAATGTAGTTAATGCAGAAAGTTTTTTTTGTATGACTGTATTTGTAATGGGTTTTTTATTTCTTGTCTTCTCAATGGGTAGGGGAGGGAAAGAAATCTGTAACTGAAATTTTTTTTTAAAGCAGAGGCAACTTCTTTAGTGTAGGAAAGCTCTTTTTTTGTGTGTGTGGGAGGTACATTTGGCATTTGATCACAAAAGGGATATAAGAGCTAGAGATAATGGTACTTGTTATAGAAATGCTGGCTTTCCTTACACTTGGAGTCTTCTTTAGGAATGTTCTTCAGGACTTGAAATTTAGTCCTAACATGCTAACATGCTAGGATTTGGGGATCTTTGTGTTCTCCCTCCAAGGCACTTAGGAAAGGTTGAAAGAAAAATGGGGAGAAGCTTGAGCTAATTGGGGTTCAGGATGTCCTTTGCTCTAAAGAGTTAACTTTATTCATGAACTATGAAGCTTCTGGGGCAGACAACTGTGTGTTTTGTTTAGCTGTCTTGGGTTACAAAGAATCAGTGGTTGAAAGTCTCCCAGAAGCCCCTGCTCTTCCTATTACCTTGAGCTGTCCTAGCTAATCATTTAGAGGTATGAAATATTTACCTGATCCAGAAAACTACACAAAATAATGCATATCAAGGATTTTCAGATCTGTGAGTTGGATGCAAGACCTGGGATACTGATCAAGGTACATGCATGTATACTTCCCCCCTCCAAAAAGCCACAAAGTATCTGAAAGATTGGCATATTAAAAAGGCAACAGTGTTCCTTCCTGTTGATACAAAGGTGCAGTGAGCTGGTGGGCGCCCCGGCTAGCTGAGGACAGAACCTCTGGCCCAAAGGGAATTCTGTGTTCTTGCTTCACTTGATCAAAAACTGGAAGAGAAATTCACAAGGCAAGGGTGTGGATGTGGAGTCTCTTGTCACTGAGCATATCCAGGTCGAGCATGCATTCTTACAGGGCTCATGGCCAAATCAAGCCATATTCAAGTTCCCCTTTGCCATGCTGAGATAATGCTGAAAAGGAACCAACTACTCCTGAACCAGAAGGAGGTTGCTTAAAAGGAAGCATGACCCTAAGAGAAACTGAAGAAAGAAAGACTCATGGCAGGAAAGAAAATGGGACATGAATGTGCAAAGAAAAGTGAAGTTACAGCAAGTTACTGGATGCAAAACCTGGTCTCAAGTCTCATTTCTGTTTCTTACTATCTTCCTCTTAAGTTAGAGGAGGGGACTGGATCCTAAGGTCCCCTGTAGTTCTAAATTCTATGAGCCCCTGTAGCGGCAAGCACCCCAGCGTCCCCAGGGTTGCTGCCACCACAGGTTCTTAGATCTGCTTTGTTAAAGGAAAGCAACTCAAAATGGGTTAACAAGCTTACTTTAATCAGTCAAATATGTATCATTTACCTAGTACAGGGGAAAAAGGTCAGCACCCCGAACTTCAGAATATACAGATCAAGTAGACAGATTTCCAAACTGTCCAACCATTACATCCATACCAAACAACATCTGGATTTCAAAGGGGGGGGCGGGGCCTGGACAACGGCTTCCCAGAGTTTCATCTGATCAAATCACAGAACATTTCTCAAAGTGAGCCCCAAAACAAAGCTACACATCAGGGCTTATATAGCCTTCTCCTGGCTCAGAGAATGTAACAACCTTATTGACTCACTGGCCAATCAAGAAGTATCTACTAAAAACAAGCCTCCCACCCCAGGCTCCAGGTGCACTTTAGCCTAGGGGCAGGGAAGATCTTTAAAATTTACATTACATTTACAGCCCCCAAATTAATGTGGCCTAGATAGAAAAGGTCATATTATATAAATAAATGAGAAGAGCAGGATGGCTATGGGTGACAAAGAAAGAGACAAACCCAGGGTCAAAGGGAATCACAGGAGATAATTTTTTAAAAAGACAGTTTCAATTGTACAACCAAAATCAATGGTTAAAATTAAAAGGGAAATAAATTAAATGGGGATGGGGGGGATGTCTTTGTAGCAAATTTCTCTGAATAAGGTTTTTATATCCAAAAGGTATAAATACATTTCACCTTGCACCCTTTTGCAAATTGGCAGAGATGAAAAAAAAATGGCAATAAACAATGCTGGAGAAGTTATGGGAAAATAGGCACACTGATACATTGTTCGTGGAACTCAAATGGTACAACCATTCTGCAACGCAATTTGGAATTATGCAAAGTAATGAAAATATCCACACCCTTTGACCCAGAGGTTCTACTGTGAGGTTTATACCCCCAAAAGCCACTGATAAGAAAAAAGTTCCCATATACATCAAAATATTTGCAGGGGCACTTTTTTGGGAAAAGTAAAAATATTGAAAATGAATTAGATTCCATGAACTGATGAACAGCTAAACAAACTGTGGTCTATGAACATAATGGAATATCACTGTGCTATAAGAAATAGTGAATATGATGAATACAGAGAAGCATGGAAAATATATGTAAACTGATATATAGAACAAAGTAAGCAGAGCCAAGAAAACAACATATTTAGTGACTACAAAAATAAATGGAAGAACCACAAAATAATTTTTTAAATTACAAAATTATCAACAAGTATGGCTCATTAAGAGACTGGAGAAGATTCTTTCAACCCACCCCTCTGAGGAGATGGGAAGCCCACAGGTATTGTACCCTATGCACAGTTTAGGACTTTTTCAATGTATCAATTGGCTAGGCAGATTTTTCCCTCTTTTCTTTTGTCTTTAAAAACTATTATTTGTTACATGGGATGGTTCTCTGGGAAGGAAAGGGGAAAGGATACTAGAGGAAACTATGGTGACATTAAAATAAAAAGCTGTCAGTAAAAATTCATTTTTAAAAAGGAAAAAAAAATGGAAGGCTAGGTACTGTAGTGAATAGAGGCCCTGGAGTCAGGAGGACTTGAGTTCAAATCCAGCCTCAGACACTTAACACAAAACTAGCTGTGTGACCTTGGGCAAGTCACACCCAATTGCCCTGTCTTCCCCCCTCCAAAAAAAAAAAAAAAGCACAGGAGTTACTCCCTAATATGTGAACGGACAAAGAATACAAACAGGAAATTCTGAAGAAGAAATCCAAGCTATCAACAACCATATGAAAAATGTCCCAAATTACTACTTACTAATTATAATGCTAGTCATAATTATTAATAATAACAGAAATGCAAAGTGAACTGAGATTCCATCTCACACACGTTAGATTGGCAAAGATGATACTAAAGGAATAGAATTATTAAAAGAGGCACACTAATAAACTACTGGTGTAATTGGTCTAATCATTGTGGATAGCAATGGGAATACCTCTGACCCAGTAATACCATTACTACCCCAATACCCCTGAGATATCAAGAGAGGCGATCTCATATGCACTGAAATATTTATGAAATGCATACTTTTGTTACAGCTAAGAACTAGAAACAAGGTAGGCATGCATCGTTTGGGGAATGACTGTATAACTTACGGTACATGAATACTGCAGTTGTCTGTCCTTTGTTAAAGAGGACCAATGACGTCATGGGTGATACGTTGATCTGCAAGTGAATTGGATTTAAGTGAGGCAGACTTGCAGCCTCACTCTCTCTTCCTGAGTCACTGAAGTCCAGTGGCAGGACAAAAGTCAAGATTGGTGATAGTTTGGGACGCAGAGGATGACCTTGGCATCTTCCATGTCTGACCAAGCTCTGAGCACTCCACAGTACCTGCTTCAGTTACCTTCATGGCCACTGGCATAAATCATTCTCATCCACTCAGTCCACCCGGAAAGTCTTGACATGCTTGGGCTAGATATCCCCCTACCTCACCAACAAGTTTGAGGTCTGTTAATTACCCTCAACCTGGTTTAGCCCATCTGCTGAAGATGGTTTACCAGGGGGTGGCCACTGTGTATGCTACAGTTTCTTAGGGTTGCAGTTGAGCTGGGTGAATCAGGTGGACACCAAAGGTGGACAAGCAACCCTGAAGAGTTGGGCAAGTCCTCACAACACAGGCACTAGTCCTCCTGAACAGGCTAGTATAATATTATGAAATTATTAGAACTTGAATGGAATCAATGCAGAGAAATCTGGGAGGACTTGGTACAACTAGGAAGAAAGTGAAGTGTGCTGCCCGTACCTGATGATTCTTTTGGCCACAGAAACCAAGAAAAGCACAAAATGGCCCTCCGTCTGAAATGACAGTGGCGGAGGGGGCTATGAAATCCAGTACGTAAGCTGTCTGTGAACATCAACTTCACTGTTGGTCATCTAAGTGTAAAATAACCTTATTTTCAAACAGGTGTCTATTTAGACCACAGACTTGTTAGAACAAAGATGAAAACCAATACCAAACCAGAAAAATTAAAAATCAAAGAAGGCTATGGCAAATCATCAAGGGCCGATGAACACAAATAAGCTGTTCGTGTTGAAATGGGAAACGGATTTTTTTTAAAAAAGCAACAATCAGCATTTCCTTAAGGAAGTGCAACTCATGTAAATCCAATGCCACAATATGAGGCCCACTGCTTAGAAACCAGCTCTGCCATCAAACACTGCTCTCCTGGACAAGCAGAATGCATGTGAAGGCCTTAGAAATCCAATCCACCCTCCCAAATTTGTCTCATGAATCTTTTGTATATTTTGCATTCCAGCAAAACTGCTCTCCAAACCCCTACTTCCCCTGCTGTCATAGGGCCCCCCTACTGCCATTTCTGTACCATGGCTCATACTGTGCCCCACATGTTTGGAAGGGACTGCCCCCTCCCCCTCTTCTCCATCTCCACCTGAAGTGGACATTCAAGGGACAGCCCGGGTGCTGCTCCTTCTCCTCCCAATGACTTGGGCTTCTAGTACAACATTCCCTGCCTCCGCCACTCATTTTCTATGGCCTAGAGCAAGTTACTTCCATTCCATAGGTCCCAATTTCTCATCTGTAAATAAAGGAAGTCTATGATCTCCAAAGTCATTTCCAGCTCTGTGAGACAATGATTCTAATATCTACCTTGCCTACTTCACAAGTTCAAAGTGAAGAACAATTTGGAGATTATCTGTGACAAGTGTGAAACACCATGGAGTTTAAGGTTTTATCAGCTCCTAGGGCCACACACTTGGAAGGGCCTCAAAAGAGTTTTCAAGTCCTATACCCTCATTTATAGACAAATTAACTTATTATTCATTCAAGCTGCTTTGCTACTGTCATTGAGACCTCTGAGGGATGCTTAGGGAATTGCCCTAATCTAATACAGGCTCTTTTATCACCTTCCATACAAGGCCACAATAACCATTCCCGCCCCTAGTGGGAAGGACTCAGCCTAGACAAAGCACAACAGTTGTTGGAACTGATCCCAGCAGAGTACTGGGAGAAACTCCAGCATTCCAAAAAAATGTCAGGTATTGACAAATGCCTTGTGGCTCTGTGTTTTTACTGAGAATGAGCTGAAACCAAAACCGATGGCCATCAAGGAGAGAAACATCATGAGTCCAAGCTGCACGCATGTGAATCCCAGAGGCGAGTGCCACATTTTGGCAGAATTACAGAACTAGAAAACAAGTAACGCCATCCATGCTGGACGTGTAACTGGGAAAGGAGTAGCTGGGGGATGGAGGTAAAGAACAGAATGTTCCTTGACCTTAGACTTCATTATACAGTGATCCTCGAAGCTCAGATCCAAAGCTAAGAAGATGTTCCCCACCCTTATCCCTGATGAAAGAAACAAACTCATATGATCTCAGTCCAGTGTCAATGCAAGTTTCTATTTGAAAGGCTATGGAAATTCTGACACTGACAATTCAAATATTGTTCCAATTTTTCAGACAGATACTGGGACTCAGAGGGGTTATTAAGTGACTTGCTTATTACTACATATCCAGTTAAGTGTGACTAGAATCTAGCCCTCCTGGCATTAAATTCTATACATTCTCCTTCCCCTTGGCTGCTAACAGAAGCCATCTGGAAGATGCCCTGGAAAGATCATTTGTATAGAACATAGATTTTTGTGGTGCACCTTCAAACACAAAAAATTGTCACTTTTTTTTAAAAGGCCATGAAGTAAAAGTACCTTTATTTCTAAAAATGGTTTAGAACTCACTAAAATTTAATTCCCATCAGCCATTAACAAAAAACTAGCGCTGAGCCAGTAAGGCTAAAAGAATCTTAGAAGCTGCCCGTATCCTGACATATTGAGGTCAGGTCACTGATGCCATATCTATAATCAGCGAGCAAAGCTTGTGCATCAATGGGTTCTCGGGCCTGTTTTATCATCTACAGACACCACATTTGGCAGGAAGTGAGGGAAAAGGTTGAGGAAATTCTTTTAGTCCTTCAACTAGACCCCTAGAATCTAAGGCACAGATGAAGTTCATCTGATAAGCCCTTTAATGGCTCTCTCTAATATCAGAAAGAAAGGCTGCTTGAAGTCATGAGCATATGACTATCAACATGTCAGTCTCAAGAGATCCTTACCTGCAAACACAGTCTATCCACCTAATAAGCTCCTTACAGGCAAAGACAGTGCCATTTTCTCCCCTGTGTCCTTGTACTGAATGAAGAGGAGGCTTAGAGTAATTTTGCCTTCTGAGACTAAAGATTGCATCAGATAGCACCACCACTTCCAAAATGAGATATTCCACTGGGGACTTTTGTGCAGGAACATCAAGCTCCCTGGGGAAGTCAGAAGTCCCTTCCCTTGTGAGGCAGGGCCAGAGTGGGGGTGGAGGAGCACTTTTACATACACATACCTGCATCCCCTCTGAGGATACCATTCCATAAGAAACTGAGGCCTGCACAATGACAATTTGGAAACCCTAAGGTCAATTCATGTATGGTCCTAATTTTTTGTTCTACTTTCAGTATGGAAATGTTTGCTTTATTTGGTATTAATTAAATTTAGAACAGAAATTTTAAAAAGAAAGAAATTCCCAAAGCCAAACACCACAAGGGGAGAGAGGGAGGGAAAGAGGGAGGGAGGGAGGGAGGGAGGAAGGAAGGAAGGAAGGAAGGAAGGAAGGAAGGAAGGAAGGATGGAAGGAAAGTGAGCTGTCCATGGTCCTAATCTGGAGCTACCCTGCCCCCACCTTACTTGTTCTAGTATGGGATTATCAAAGGCCTAAGAAAAGCCTTGGAAAAGGTTTCCCTAACAGAGTCAGGAGGCTCCTCCTCAAGGGGCTGACTCCTGAAGTAACTGGCCTGTCCACTGTGCCAGCCAAAGGTCTGAATGAGACCCACCTGATGTTATCAATCCAACAGTCGATGATGAGAGGAAGCAGCAGCTCTAAATTCAACCAGAGGGTAAAATAACTGTCCGTCTTCTTGGAGCAGAGGTAATGGACTACTGTAGGTTTGTCTAGCTTGGCTTCCAGCTGGTTTCCCAAGTCACCAGGTACTGCAAGAAAGACAAAGGCACAGTGTGAGATGTCCAGTAACAGCAGGATGGTTCCAGGAATCATGTACCATTAGGACACTGGCCAATGGGACCATATGCTAGAATTACTGAAATTCCCTCTGTAATTTCATAGTACGTGACTAACTGAACTCTCCTCCTAGGCCATGGTTTACCTAAGCTTGTCATTTCAATATAATGGGACAAAACCCAAAGGCAGCAGAAGACATTGGGATCAAGGCTTAGAGCTATCACGGGTCCTCCTCTCATTTTACAGAGGACAAAATACTGAGGTTCAGAGAGGAAGAGTAACTCACTGAGGACACACAGCTCATAGAAGCACGATGTGAACCTAGGTCCTTCTGACACTTAATCCGATGTCCTCACCATGAAATACTATCTAACAGACCTTCATAAACAAAGATCACAGAGCATAAATACTTATACCTTAGATCTTATCTGGCCCAACTCCCTAGTTTTATAGATAATAAAACTAAAGCCTTGCTCAAAATTATATATCAAAGGCAGGAGCCAGAAGAGTCCACTTAGGATGGATCCTTGTAAGATCAGAAAAAAGTTCAAGTAGCAAGTAGCTGGCAGGAATCCTTCCATTACCCTAATGTTCACCATGTGCTGGTTCCCTGTGGGATAACTGTTCCCATATATTCTTGTTCCCACTAAGAAGACTGTATTTATCGAATTATCTGATTTACTCTAGAAACAGCAGCAACCTTGCTCTTTCTTCCAGCAGATGTTCTCTGGCAAATGAGACTACAGGAAGGTGAAGGCTAGCTATAGCCGCAGGCAAGAGGCCAGAATTTATCACAGATGGCCCAGCCTTGCCTATCATACACACTGGCTAGACAGTGATCTGGGAGAATATACTTGACAGTTCAATGACCGGAGACTCCCCCTCAAGGTTTCTGTTAACCTGTCTGAAATGACAACTTAAAGAGGCAAACTTAAGACAAGACCCTACCTAATCTGACCCCTAACCTAGTGTTCTACTAGACCATTCTGTGAATAGGGAGCAAGAAAAAAGTAATCAGTCCTTTACTAAGCCTAAGCCTCTTTAATGTCCTATGGAATCCCAAGAGACAGATAGCCCAACCTAATTATGCTTCAAGCCCCTTTTTGACAAATACCACTGGGGTTCAGGGTTTCCCTCAGGTTGGCAGACTCTGTGTTTACTAGCTATGCCAAGGTCTTTCCTTCTCTCTCATCATAGAGTCCTGTACTTCTGGGAAGAATCACCTTTCCCAGAAACAACTTGTTTACTCCCAAAGTTATACCCCCAAAATCACCTTTCTCCCTATCATGCGAAATCAGAGTAATTATAATTCATGGATAGCCAGCTCTGGACATGGCCCTGAGAGATTCATGGAAAAGACAGGCTTGGCTTGGCTTTGCAAAGAGTCTCCTGCTTTTCCCCCTGGGCCAGGCGTCAACTTTTAAAGGATGAGAATACATTTTGAAGTCCAAACCAAGCAAAGCGTTTCACTAATGCAAATATTCCAGCTCTCAACTTCAGACTCTAAAGGTTCTGCGTAATGGAGAAGCTGGGAGATAAAATCTCTTAGTAAAAGCCCACTTAAAGGATAACAAAACTGAAAGCTGGAAGGAGCCAAGAAATCATCTTGGCTAGTGGGCCCCTTCTGGCAAGGGCCCTCTGGAGTCCACCTGCACCAATCACTGTGATTTTAATCTTTACCAAAAACAACAAAATATGCAGAATGACTAAATATGATAAGCAAATGTACCTTCTGTAGCCTGAATAATGTCTCCCACACATGTTATTACTATTTTCAAATGTATCTAGATTTTGCAATTAACAAAACACCAAGTCATTTAAGACAGTTACTGAATTACAGCATTCTGTTGTCATGTTTTTTCTCAATGGGCACTAAACTACAAAGGTAGGGTCCACAACATTTTTATGTAAAAAGAGGGTCTTTTTTTTTTTTTGCTTTTTGGAGGGGGGAAGGTAGGGCAATTGGGGTTGTGACTTGCCCAAGGTCACACAGCTAGCAGGTGTTAAGTGTCTGAGGCAGGATTTGAATTTAGGTCCTCCTGACTCCAGGGCCAGTGCTCTATTCACTGTGCCACCTAGCCGCCCCCATAGAGAGGGTCTTTTCACTTGCAGGACAAATGCAGAGTGACTCCTGAACTCCTAGCTTCCTTTAAGTCCCAACTACAATCCCACCTCCTTCAGGAAGCCTTCCCCAGCCCCTCTTAATTCCAGTGCCTCACCGCTTAATCATTTCCTATTTATCCTGTCTATAGCTTGCTTTGTATATATTTGTTTACATGCTGCCTCCCCCTTTAGACTGGAAGCTCCTTGAGGGCAGGGGCTGCCTTTTGCCTCTTTTTGTATCCTCAGCCCTTAGCACAGAGCCAGGCAAATAGCAGACACTTAATATTGGTGTGACTGGAACACAAGACACACAATGCTCCTGGAAAAAAACAACAAATGACACGAAAGTGTGCAACACTTAGTCCTTGGATGACTCTGAAGCGTAAAGAAAATGCAGCACTATCCTCCCCTCTGCAGTGCACAGGTGGGGACAGTATATGCAGAATACAGAATGCACCTGTCAGACTCAGGTCTGTAACGGTTAGTTTTGCTGATGTCTTGCTTCCAAATATATCTGAAAATAGGCAGCCAGGTGGAAACAAGACTGTTTTAAAAACAGAGACATCAATAAAAAAAAAAAAGGAAATTTTAAAAGCTAAAACTAGGGACAAAAAGATTAGAAACTAACGACACAGCTGAATACATTTAGTCATTTTACAGATGAGAAAGCTAAGGATCCAAGAGGTTAAGCTTATAAAGCAGTCCTGGAGTAAGGGAAGCCCTGAGTCCAGATTCAGATTCACAGGTCCTAGCTGTATGAACCTGGGCAAGTCACTTACCCTTGGGCTATTGGAAGGATCAAATGAGATATTTATAAAAAAGCACTCAGTGCCTGGCACAGGGGAGGTTCTGTATAAAATGCTTACTTCCTTCCCTGCTCCTTACATGATTTATTTGGAGTCTGATGGCCTGGGTCTGGATTCCAAATCTACGGCCTTAATTCTTTTGTTTACTAAAGCCTTTCTTTCTTGATAAGCCCCACCTTAACAAGCCTCCTCAAGACAACAAAGAAAACAGAAGGCAGGAGAGAGGGGAGCTTTGGATGTCTCCTCATCTGTCTCCCTGAAATCAAGTATGACCAACTGCTACTAAAGAATACCCATCACTAAAGGGACATGCCCCCAGTGCCTAGGAGATTGGATACAATTTCTAGCAATCAAATCCCAGAGTGTCATGGAAGTTCCTTGAGAGGTCATCCAGCACTCTAGTCAAGGCAGTGACCAAAGGTAACTCCAGAGGACTGAAGCAAAATAAGCCTCCTTCCTCTTGGCAAAGGCAGAAAGGGGCACATATATTTTCAGACATGACTAATGTGTTGATCTTTTTTTAACTATACTTCTATTACAAGACAGGGTTTGTGGTTAGTGGAAGTCATTGGGAAATAGATAACATTGAAAAAAAGAAAAGCATCAATACGATATTTCATAAGGGAAAAGGCTCATCCAGCCACTCTGGCCATATATCCAATCCCATCTACCCCCATTGTGCAAATGGAAAAACAGAGGCCAAAAGATGTCCAAGGTCACTGTGAAAAAGCTATTGAGGCAAAAGTCTTTCTATCTGATGGGTAATGAGCTAACCAAGGGGAAAGCTTGGCTTCTTCTAACCAGTATCTGGGAAGGATTCTTGAGCTTGTGTTTCTCAACCCCCAAAAACCTTACATACACAGTGATCCTGAGGCTGTGAATGTGCAATCAACCCCCTTGGCAAAAGTCTACCTAGGAGGAGTGAAAAGGAAGGAGGAGCTGCCTCCCTGGCATTAAGCCTGTCTTGCCCAAACCTGCACATGAAGGGCTCTCCTCCAACTTTCCCAAAGGGCCAGAACAGTGCCAAAAATACAATTTCCTAGCCTTAAGCAGGTCGAAAGGCCTTCAAGTGACAGCCTTGCCCAAGAAGGTTGGCCAAAACTGCCAAGAGGAAACAGGAACTTCAGCTGGCCTGACTTGGGAAAGAAACAAGGCATTTCAATATACCACTTATAAAGTGATCATGTACTTTCTTCTAGACAGAGCCAGTTTGTGTAGAAAGGGCAGAAACCGGAGTCAAAAGAACCCCCTAGGTGCTACCTAGCCCTAGATCATTTATATGGTTCAGCGCCTTCAACAAATCATTTATCCCAAATTTAGAGATGAGAAAATCGAAGTTCAGATGTTAATACCTGCCATGAACATGCTACAGGCTTGTGTAGAGGAAATGTTACAGAAAGTTACCATATACATGAAAACGTCTTTTACCATACAGTGTCAAGTACCTCAAAATGAAGGCAGGATAACATCATTTCATTTTATTCTCTCAACAATCCTGCCAGTCAGGTTGGGCCAAGGGACCATTCCTGCTATACAGATGAAGAACAAAGGATCAGAGCATTTGCCCAGGGCAGGGCCAGGAAAAACAGATTCCTGGGTTTTTTCCTCTCTATTATACTCCCTCTCGTTACTTAGCTAAAAATAATTATTATTCAATAATAGCTAGTTGTCACACAGCACTTTAAAGTATGCAAATATTATCTCATTTGATCCTCACAACAACACTGGAAGGTGAGTATTGTTATTAACCCCATTTTTCAAATGAGGAAACTGAGGCTGAGCAAGTTTAAATGATCTATTCAGAGGTCAAACAACTGCTGGGCAGCTGGGTGGCACAATGGATAGAATTGGACCAAAGTCAGAAAGACTCATCTTTCTGCCTTTAAATCTGACCTCAGACACTTACTAACTGTGTGACCCTGGACAAGTCACTTAATACTGTCTGCCAGTTTCTCATCTGTCCAATGAACTGGAGAGGGAAATGACAGTCATGAGGAGTCAGACATGCATGACAACAACAAAATTCTGAGGCAGGATTCACAGACGAGTGTTCCCAACTCTGAGCCCAGCACTCTTACCCATTGTGCCTCCTGGCTGCTCTAGGACTGCAAAGACTCCTTTGCAATTTCTCTTTGATCTTCTCCCAAAATGCTACACATGAGAAATTAGGTCTTTATCAAAGAAATTTCCTGTAAAAAAATTCTCCCCTTCCCCCCAGTTTCCTGCTTTGCTTCTAATTTTGGCTGCATTGGCTTTCTTTGTACAAACTTTTTAATTTAATGTAATTAAATGATCCATTTAGCTTCCTATGATATTCTTTCTTGTTTGGTCATAAGTTCTTTCCTCATCCATAGATCTGACAGGTAATATTTTTCATGTTTCCTTATAATTTGCTTATGATATAACCCCTTATGTCTAAATCATGTACCCATTTTGACCTTAACTTGGTGTACAGTATGAGATGCTGGTCTATGCCTAGTTTCTACCAAACTGCTTCCTTGTCTTCCCAGCAATTTTTTGTAAAATAGTGTCCGAAAAACCTGACTCTTCTGAGTTTATCAAGTACTAGATTACTGTGGTCATTTACTACTATATTTTGTCTACCTAATCTGTCCCACTGATCCACCACTCTATTTCTTGGCCAGTACCAGACTGTTTTGATGATGATCACTTTGTAATAGTCTTAATAGATTATTGAGTCATTTAATAGATTCCTGAGTCAAGCTGTCTCTACCCTAGCAAGTAGGTTACACTCAGAAACTGGGTCCCCAAGACTCTGTCCTTCCACCAGTGGGGTGGACATTCTGAGTTAATTGCACTTGGAGCTGAAATCACTTGGAGCTAGACTCAACTAGAACAGAAGCTCTTAGTCATTTTTTGTGACCTGGCCACCTCTGGAAGCCTATGGACCCCTTCTCAGAACCATGTTTTTTAAATTCATATGATTAAAATATATATATGATTACAAAGGTGACCGATTTTACTGAAATAGCTATCTAAAAAAAAATTTTAATAGATCTCTCATTCTAAAGATGGAGGGAATATTGAGGCACAGAAGTTAGTACACGTCCCCCCAAGATCACACAGAGATGGGGCTATTCTGTCTGAGGACGTGAGGACAGGTTTACTAATCCCACCCCTCTGCCCTCCATGTCCCATGTCCATGGACTAACTGCAGAGATTTGGTGAAGTAGTGGCCTTGATCTAAGACTGCTTGGTCATTGAGAAAGAAAACAAAGCTAACGGAACAAACACGCTGCTCCCAAAATTGAACCAACTGAGCCAACTGCTCAGACAGAAAGGTGCTTACTTGCTGGCCCTGCCCAGATCAAGCCGGCTGCTTTGCACAATCTGGAGTCATCTACCCCAAAGTACACTAGATAAGCATGCAGGCTACAGTGGATGGTAGCCAGCAATTATGATCTAACACATTATCCGCTTTAGCCTGCCTTAATTCATCACTACACAAATGGTCCCCCATGCTCACCATCCTGCAGAGTAAAATAAGCAGAATCCTCTACAGGCTATTGCCAAAGTGGTCCATGACACAAACAAGGTCAAGAACTCCTGGTGTAGGGGCAGTGAGGTGGCGAAGTGGATAGAGCACCTGCCCTAGAGTCAGGAGAACCTAAATTCAAATCAGGCCTCTGACACTTACTAGCTATGGGACCCTGGACAAGTCACTTAACCTGAACTGTCTCAAAAAAAAAAGACTCCTGGAATAGAGTAACATTTCCATTACATTTCCATTCTCCACCCACCTGAATTCTACCTAGCCTTCTAAGCCCATGCAAATCCTACCTCTTCTGCAAAGCCTTCTAGGAGCACTATATCCCACTCATGAGTCAGAAAACACTTTTTTTAACCTCATCTATAAAATGGGCATATATCTATACCCTCAAAGGCTTGTAGAAACCAATTTTAAAACATTTTACAAACATTAGAGTACATTACATATCAGCTATCATCTCTACTGGTCAGAGATCATCTTCATGTCACATGTAAGGTCATAAAACAGTTGGAGGACTTCTCATTTGACAGGAATTGGGCAGCGTGCCCACTAGAGCTGGGGAAACGGAAACCAACAGTTAAGTCACTCGCCCAGTGTCACAACAGCTGTTAAACGTCTGAGACTGGCTTTGAACTTGGGTCATGCTGACCCAGCACCCTCCCCACTGCATCACCTAGCAGGCTGCCTCGTCATAGGGAGGAAAGGTTAATTCAGTTTGGGACATTTTGAGTATAAGATGTTTATGGCACATCCACTTTGAAATGTCAAATAGGTAATTGGTGATATGGGATTAAAACTCAAGAGAGAGACTAGTGAAAACATTCATCAAATGCTGGTGAGGGGTGCTTCCTATGTCAGAGCAGTCATTCCATCCCAGCCCAGGCACCCTCGTAAGCCACCTAAAACTCCACAGCAACTTAGCCCCTATCAAGGCATTGTTTTCCCCCACCCCCTTTTCCAACTATATGAATCTGGTGCCCTGGGACACCACTGAACCTCCACAAGTGATGTTACCCTACCTGAAATCATTCTTCAATGACTCCCATACTTCTATCCCATCATACCCTCGCCATCCTGGGGATTCTGACCTGGGTTTGAGTTTCCATGGGTTGCCTCCAAGTGACTGCTCCCTTATTCCTACCTCTCTCCAAGTCCTCCCTAAAGCTCCCCACCACTTGAAACAAACTAGCATTCATCTTAAACTTCTCCTTTTTTGTGCCCCCCATCTTCTTCCTTCACTGAGCCCTGGCCTCTTCTGAGGCAGCCTGCTAGGTAATGCAGTGGGCAGAGTGCTGGGTCAGCATGATCCAAGGTCAAAGCCAGTCTCAGACACTTAACAGCAGTAGTGACCCTGTGCAAGTGACTTAACCTGTTTGTTTCCATTTCCCCAGTTATAAAATGGGCATAATAATAGCACTTAACTTCCAGAGTTGTTCTAAGGATCCAATGAGATATTCGTAAAGCACTTTAGTACAGTATCTGGCACACAGCAATGCTTAATAAATGCTTGTTTCCCTTCTTCCTGATGACACAGATTCCCTAGACACCCTTTCTAGCACAGGCTGCCCTTTCACCCACCCCTAGACTCGCTGGTTGAGGTGGGGGGAGTTACTGCTTTCTCTCCACCTTTGCCCCTACCACACTGCTCAGTAGCCTCTGTCCACCCATATTTATCACCCAGGCAAGATGCAGGAGGCTTCTGAAGGTCCAGCAACATTCAGAACTGACCCCTTCTTTCCTCGATGAAATCAGTGTCTGCCTCTCTCTTCCCCACCTCCTACCTTCATACTAGGGCACACAGAGATTGATCCTCAATTATTAAAGGAAGCTGGAGAAAATCATGAAACTGTGCTGATTAGAGTGCATCACATACTTAAGCTACAGAGGCCCTCACTGCAGCAAGACAATGCTTTGACATCTCTGCAAATGACTCTCTCATTCACAAATGGCTTTTTTATAAATCTTTTTACCCCTTCTCCAATCTGCCAGGGTTCCCCCTTCTTCCACCTTCTCAGCTGAGAACCTTGCTTCTATTTTACTGGAAAAAACTGAGGCCATTCGGGCCAGCTAGCTCTCCATTCTCCCCTCCTCCTCACCTGCTGTCACTCAGATGCCTTCCCCCACTATCTCCTCCTTAACCTGGCTCACATAATGAGCTGGCTCCTTGCCAAAGCAAACTCCTCTACCTCCCCAAGTGCTCCCATCCCATCCTGCTTCCTCCTTTATGATCCCCAATCATTCTGACTATGTAATATAAACCTGCTGTAGATGGATCTCTACTGCAACTTCACTGCTCCTAGATAATTCTCATCAACTCACTATCCTACTCTCCACAGAAGCTCCTCCAGAACCTTCTGATCCCTCCTCAAACCTCCCCATATGACTCCCCCACTTCCCATCTTGGCAGAGAATCCTGCCTCATGTTTTTACAGGAAACCTGAAGCCATTCGTCATATCATCCCTTTTCTCTTCTCTTCATCTCCTATCACTTAGATGCCTTCTGACACCATCTCCTCCTTCACCCAACCTCACATGAAGAGGTGCCTACAAGCCATCCCATGCCATCCCTTCTGCTCCAACAGATTGCCACTCTCACTTATCTTCATTCTCGCCCTGTTTACTGGCTCCTTCCCTGCCATCAACAAACACACCCATGTCTCTCCTGTCTCTCTTTTCTCTGGCAATTAATTTTTTTTGGAAAAGCCCTTCTATAACTGGTGCCTCCATTTCATTTTCTCTCATTTTCTTAATTCTTTGTAGTCTAACTTCAACTGAGACCATTCTCTCTAAACTTACTCGTATCTCTTAATTGCAAATCTAATGGCCTTTCCTCAATCTCCATCCTTCTTGACTTCTCACGGGGGGGGGGGGGGGTGACTACCAATCAGCCTCCAGGTTTCTGCTCCTCAGTCTCCTTCCTTGGATCTTCACCGCAGTCATGCCCACTAACTGCCTCCCAGGGCTCTGTCCTGGGCTCTCTTGTCTTCTTCCTCTTGGTGATCCCATCAGCTCCCAGGAATTCAACTGTCATTTCTCCGCACGTGATTCTTAGACCTATTTGTCCAGACCTAGCAACTCCAATCTGCACATTCGATATCTTTGAACTGATTATCCCAGTCATCTAAAATGCATCCCATCCAAGAGTGAACTCACTGTCCTTCTCCCCAAACCCTCCACACTGTCTGGTTTCCTCCCAGTTCCGCAGGCTCAAACCTAGATGTGATTCTCAATACTTTACTATCTCAATCTTTCCCCTGCACCTCCTTCCCCAGAGTCAATCAATCTTTTCTCCCTTTCTAACATTTCTTCGAGTATGCTCCCTTCTCTCCTCTAGCACTGCTACCTCCAGGGTGCAGGCCCTCATCACCTCATACCTGTACTATTCCAACAGCCTGCTGGTAGGTCTCTCTTCACTGCAGCTCAGCCTCCACTAGGCTAGCAAAGCGATCTTCCTCAAGCAGAGGTCCCCCCACCCTGACTCGATAAAAATTCCAGTGGTTCCCCTATTGCCACCAGGGACAAATACAAAATCATGCTGGACCCTTCATAACCTGTCCCCATCCCCTCCATCTCCCCTGTGCAGTCTTCTTACGCTTTACTTCCCCCTGTTCTCTGCAATCTAGTAACACCAGCCTCCTCAAATAAGATACTCCATCATCTCCAGACCCTGGGCATCCTTGACTGGGGCAGCTAGGTGGCACAGTAGACAGGGTACCAGGGCTGGAGTCAGGAATACCTGTTCAAATCCAGCCTCAAACACTTACTAGCTGTGCTATTCCAGTTGAGAAGTCACTCAACCCTATTTGCCTCAGTTTCCTCATCTGTCAAATGAGCTGTAGAAGGAAATGGCAAACTACTCCAGTATCTTTGCCAAGAAAATCCCAAATGGGGTCACGGAAGAGTGGACATAACTGAACAACTGAACAACATTATAAAAAAAACTACTGCGTATTTTAGTTATCTTTTCAGGGAAATGATGAACAGTTTTTCCAAGTCTGTAAATTCACCAATGGCTGAATCATGTGCATGTTTTTACTTTTTATTTCTAGTAACTTGGAAACCCAGCCATTTTGAGTTAGTAGTAACACAAGTTAGTAGTAAATGGGTCATGGCCTTTTGTTTCAAAAAGGCAGCATAATGACAAAATTTCCCTTAAGAAGGGCTCATTGATTAGAGAAATGCAAATCAAAACAACTCTGAGGTACCACATCTCACCAGTCAGATTGTCTAAGATGACAAACCAGGAAAATGATAAATGCTGGAAAGGATGTAGAAAAAATTAGAACACTAATGCATTGTTGGTGGAGTTGTGAACTGATCCAGCCATTCTGGAGAGTAATCTGGAACTGTACCCAAAGGGCTATAAATAAATGCATACCCTTTGACCCAGCAATACCACTTCTAGGGTTGTATCCCAAAGAGATCATAGAAGTGGGAAGAGGCACCATATGTACAAAAATATTTATAGCAGTTTTTTTTGTGGTGGCAAAGAACTGGAAATTAAGGGGATGCCCATCAATTGGGGAATGGCTGAACAAGTTGTGGTATATGAATGTCATGGAATACTATCGTGATATAAGAAATGAGGAGCAGATTTCCAAATAACCTGGGGAGACTTATACAAACTGATGCAGAGTGAGAAGAGCAGAACCAGAAGAAATTTGTACACAGTTACAGGCACAACGTATGTGTGACAATTAACCTGGATAGACTGGACTCCTCTCAGCAACGTAAGATCATAAGACAACTCCAAAAGACTCATAACAGAAAGATATATCTACATCCAGAGAAGGAGCTACAGAGTCTGAATGCAGATTGAAGCAAACTATTTGCTCTCTTTCTTTTTCTTGTTTTGTTTTTTTTCCTCTTTCCCATTGTTCATTCCATTAGTTATAATCCCTCTTTACAACCTGACTAATGTTTAATGTGAAAGTATTTGTAGATCCTATATTTGACTGCATGATGCCATGGAAGGGAGAGGGGCAAAGAAGGAGGGGGAGAAAACTTTAAACTCAAGGGATTATGGAACTGAATGTTGTAAACTAAAAGTAAATAAACAAATTAATTTAAAATTTTTTTTAAAAAGGAGTTTTACTAATTCATAAGAATACAAATAATTCCCCAATTGATAAATGGCCAAAGGATATGAACAGGCAGTTTTCAGATGAAGAAATTAAAGCTATCTATAGTTATATGAAAAAATGCTCTAAATCACTATTGATGACAAATGCAAATTAAAACAACTCTTAGGTACCACCTCACATCTATCAGATTGCCGACTATGACAGAGAAGGAAAATGATAAATGTTGGAGAGGATGTGGAAAAATTAGGACATTAAAGCATTGTTGGTGGAGTTGTGAACTGAGTTAACCATTCTGGAGAGCAATTTGGAAGTAAGCCCAAAGGGCTATAAAACTGTGCATACCCTTTGATCTAGCAATACCACCACTAGGTACAAAGAGATCATGAAAAAAGAGAAAAGGATCTATATGTACAAAAATATTTATAGTAGCTCTTTTTGTGGTGGCAAAGAATTGGAAATTGAGGGGATGCCCATCAAATGGGGGATGGCTCAACAAGTTGTGATATATGAATGTAATAGAATACTATTGTGCTATAAGAATGATAAGCAGGCCAATTTCAGGAAAATATGGAAAGACTTCCATGAACTCGTGCTAAGTGAAGTGAACAGAATCAGAAAAACATTGTCCACAGTAACAGTAACACTGTACACTGATCAACTATGATGCACTAAGTTCTTCTCAGCAATGCAATGATCCAAGATAATTCCAAAAGACTCATGATGGAAAATGCTATCCACATCCAGAGAAAGAACTGCAAAGTCTAAATGCAGAGCGAACACACTATTTTCACTTTTGTTTTTTTGTTTTTTCTTTCTTATGGTTTTTCCCTTTTGTTCTGATTCTTCTTTCACACCATGCCTAATGGGAAAAGATGATTAATATGACTGAACATGTATAGCCTTTATCAGATGGACTGCTGTCTTGGGGAGGGGGGAGGAGAGGAAGGGAGGTAGAAAAATTTGGAACTCAAAATCTTATAAAAGTGAATGTTGAAAACTATCTTTACAGGTAATTGGGGAAAAAATACTATTGAGTAGGAAAGAAAAAAAAAAACCAAAGGCATTGACTTTGGATGCTACACTACCTTTGGAATTAAGTTATTTAACTTCTATGGGCCAGTCTCTATAAAATACCTTGGAGTAGAAAACTTGAGAGCTACCACACTTCACACACACACACACACACACACACACCTGCTTAGCTCAGAATTCTATGATCACAGGAGATGCTCAACAAATATTTCTTCATTCATAAACTCAGCGAGTTGGTCCATCTAGTCCAACACTTTAATTTTACAAATGAGGAAACTGAGGTCCAGGGAAGCTAAGCATCTTGCCCACAGGTAGTAGGCATCAGAGACGAGTCTGAACCCAGAAGCTTTGACACAAAGGCCAATCCCTTTTCCATTACACCTCAATTCCTCCTTTTAAATATGGTTTTGAAGACATTATGAAATATATGTTGCATTACAGCTATATGACCAAAGGAGTCAGGGAAGTGATTGAAGGAAAAACAGTTCCTTAATCACTTGATTCCTGAACAAGCTAAAAGAATATTCAGCCTTTATTCTTACTACTACCACAATTTATATTAGGTTAGAATTTTTCATAGAGCTTTATGGTTTACAAAGCACTTTCCTCACAATGATCCCCCAAAGCAGGATATAAATATCCCCATTTAACAGATGAGTTTGTGTCTTAGGTTGGGAAAATGGCTTGCCTATTGTCACACAGTTAAGGAAGATCTGGAGCCAGGCTTCACAGCTAAGTGTCATTAAGTATCTCCCTAAGACAGAGAGCCCCACTGTTCTTTTTCCAGTGCCCAAGGTTCCTCCCCAAGAGGGATGTTCTAATCCCAGATCCAGGTGTAAACCAAAACCTACTATAGTTGGAAGAAGGAAGACAGACCAGGAAATTTTCTTCTAATGTCCCCAGAGGCCGGGACCTCTGAGATAGAGACAGAGACTTAAGGGAGCACAAACCAGAGCCTGTAGCCCATCTCAGGACACATGGGGACACCGCCCAGGCTTGGGGTAGTGACACACCTGATAAGAAAAAGAACTATGGCAAACACACAGGGAAAGATACAACTACCTCAGACCATCAAACTGTGTTACCTTCAATGATGCCCATCTGTATTCAACAACCATGGTATAAGGCAGAAAGAATTCAGTTCTACCACTGACCATCAGTATTGACCTCAGACGGGCCATTCATTTCCCCTGAGTCTCAGTTTCCTCATCTGTAAAATGAGGGGTTGGGGATACGGACTCAGAAGATTTCAAATCTTGGCTCTGCTTACTATAGAAGTGACTTTGGGCTTCTTCTGAGTAAGTCTCAGTTTCTCCATCTGTGAAATAGGGATATCTGATTTAATAATTCAAGGTTCTGCCCAGCTCTTTTATTAATACTCTATGATACTTTGAAAAAAAGAACAACAGAACCCCTAAGCCCACCTGCCCTGGCACACCCGCTACTTCCTTAAAGGCCAAAGCCTCCAATTACAGTATCAAACAAGTATGGAGTACTACTGGGTAGTTACTGCTGCTGGGTGTTACCAGCACTAAGGCTCAGTGGTAGGCAGCACAAAAGAAACAAAAGTAAGGCACAATGTTTGCCCCCAAAGGGCCAGCAATCTAGCTGGTGAAATAAGATATCTGTTGTTCAGCCGTTTTTCAGTTATGTCTAATTCTTTGTGAGCCCATTGGCAAAGATTATGGATCTGTTTGCCATTTCTTTCTCCAGTTCATTTTACAGAAGAGGAACGGAGGCAAACCGGATAAAATGACTTGCCTAGGGTCAGACAGTTACTAAGAATCTGAGGCTGAATATGAACTCAGATCTTCCTGACTGCAGGCCCAAAGTTCTATCCCCTGGGCCAAAATAAGATCTATATACATGAAAAGATAACTAATAGCAATCCAAAACATAGACAAGTTCCTGAGAGATTCTCTCACTCACCCCATACATCCAATGTTTTGCCAAATCTTGTCAATTCGACCTGTACAATATATACCAAATGTCCATAGCTTCTCCCAGTATTTTAGCCACAGGGTCTGGGGAGGCAATCTGATCTAGAGAAGAGAGCTGGAGACTGAGTGCCCCAAGTCCAAATCTGTCTCTGACAATTACCATTTGTGTGACCTAGGCTGTCACCTTGGGCCTCTCTGATGTACCCTTTCTTTCCCCTTCCTCCCCTTCAGTTCTGGTACCAAGGACCAAGACCAAATATAAGCTCTGGTCCCGGTTCTAGATTTGGGAATGTTGAGTCTAACTTCTACCCACCTTCCTGGCCCTTTCCTGGCCACCATTTTCCTAGTGTGTGGTCTCCCAAATAAAAAACAAGTTTGAGGGCAGGAAATTACCTTTGCTTTTGTATTAAGTCAAGAAGCATTTATTTAGTTCCCTGTGACAGACACTGGTATGGCAAAGTGGCACAGTGGAACAGAGCCTTGAACCTGGAGCCAGAGAGAACAGAATTTGAATCTGACCTCAGACCCTTATTAGCTATGTGACCCTGGGCAAGTCACTTAACCCTTGCCTGTCTGCCTGCCAAGCCTGCCTACACAAAACTGGAGAAGGAAATGGCAAACCATTCCAGTTATCTCGGTCAAGAAATCCCCATGGACAGTATTAAAATGTTAAAAGACATTTTAGACACAATCAGAAGATGAGCCCCTCAGGTCAGAAGGGCCTGAATAATATTAGTGCCAGATACTGGGCAGAGACAAACACTCCCTTGCCTTCAAAGAGCTTGCCATCTAATTCTTCCCAGATCATCTAGTAATTATAATCAAATCCCTAATATTTAATAGTGATTAGCATATTAAGTGAGAGTTTAATAAATGCCTTTTTCTCTTTTAGACTCACCCAGTTACCACCTTAGTACAGGCCCTCATCTCCTCACCAGATCTAGTTTAAAAAAACCCTCCAAGAATTGAGTTTCCCAGACCTTGGTCTCTTCCTACTCCACTTTATCCTCCACCCAACTTGCAAAGCGATATTCACAAATCACAAATCTTGATCATATCATCCCTCTTTTCAGTAAACCACACAGCTCCCTTATTTTTCTCTAGGATGAAACACATCTGTTTAGCATTTGATCTAGACTGGCTTTCTTGTTCTTTGGAATGCTCCACCCTCCATCTCCACAGCCTTGTCGCCTGCCTAAAATGCTCTCCCTCTTGGTCATTCCTTCAAAGCTCAGAAAGGCCTTTCTGACCCTGCCTCCTCCCATCACCGCCCAGTTCTGGCCCTGACTCCTCTCATCTCTGCCCATTCTTCCCTCCAAAGAGTCTACTCGGCAGGTTTTTTGTTCATACCTATAAAAGCCTGCTCCTAAAAGAAAGTAAGCTTTTTAAGGGCAGGGCCAGTTTCATTTTTCTTTTTATTCCTCTTCCCCCACCCCCACCCCACCCCCACCTCAGTAAATCTTTGCAGACTGATATAAACAAACACAATTGGACTTTAGAAGGAGTAAAGCTTTGATTGAGAAGCCTTTTAGCAAGAGGCAGTATTAAAGAAAGTACTAAAGAAACTTAAAAAATACTCCTATCCATAACAGATGGTACTTCCTGTGGCCAGAGGGAGAAGGTTCTGGGTATAAGGTCTAGAAGCAGTCCTGACTCAAAATGGTGCTCACCACTGACAGCTTCATATACTCACATTGGTCACCAAAAAAATCAACTCCAGTGGACTAGAAGGGCAGTGAGCCTAGCCCAAGGAGCACGGGGATGGTCCAGAGGATGGGTGCTGCAAGCAGCTTTCACAGTTAGCACAGCACTATAGCAAATGTGGCTCAGAAGTGATTTAAGAAACTCTTAAGGAAAGCTGAGGAAGAAGCCGATTTCAAAGTAACCAACACTCCTTCTGCCTCCCAGCAGCCAGCTTTCTAAGGCGCAGTCCTTCTAAGAAAGGAAAACCTTGAGTTTCACCGCTGCCCTCATTGCAAGTCTTAGGAAAGGGGTGAAAGGAAGAGCATGCAACTGATGAGTTCTCTCTCACCGAGTCAGGAATTTCCTGCTGTACTAAACTCACATTCAGGGGTGGTGTGAAGCCACAGCTGAACTTCCCAGAAGAGCAATTAAGAGCTACGATCTAAAGCACAAAGATGTGGCCACCAGCTTCTGGCCTCTTCCGCAGGCTGAACTGTCTGAACTGTCAACATGTAGCCAAACCTCACCACTCATAAATGGCATTAAAAATGAAAACACCTGGCATTTCGACGTCCAGGAGTCCTGGATTCTCCAGCAGGTTCTGGGGCTGACTGACTGTGTGACCTTGACACATCACTTCTCCTTTCTGGACCTATTTCTTCAGCTCTAGAGGGACAATTTATAAAGTCCTTTCTAGTTTATACATGAGGAAAGACTCACTGGGAGTGGGGAATCAGGACATCCACAAATAAGGCATCAATAACATTTTGAGGAAACAAACCCAAACCAAAGGATTCTACAATTTCTCTTTGTCCTAAATCCTTCCTCAATAAAATGGACAAAAATTTATGCACGAGGAAATAAGACACAAAGTATCCTAGAAAACTCCCCAAACAGGTTGTTGGCTGAACATTGTTTGGGCTGAACTTTCCACTAATGCCAAATTTTGTCTAACCATGTCCACAGGAATAGCTGCTGTCTAGACTGTGATAAGCTCATTCATCAGTATATACTGGGGAGATGGATAAACACTGAAAAGGGACAATGAGAACTGACCAAGAGGTCAGAAGTAGGCTGCGCTGGCTAAAAAATTACCAAGTTCTTTTATGACAAACCAGACACACACACACACACAGCCACACAGACACACACAGACTCTCCCCCCCCCCCCAGCTTCTTCCTGAAACAAAGGCTCATCTTTTAATGCCCTTATTCTTCCACTATCACAGCATGGCTTTGAGTCATGGTAAACAATAATCTTAGTATTGAGCAAAGGGAAATGGATGGCAGGTATTGTTGTTGTTCAGTCGTGTCTGACTTTTCATGACCCCATTTGGGGTTTTCTTGGCAAAAATACTAGCGTGGTTTGCCATTTCCTTCTCCAGCCCATTTTACAGAGGCTTTTGCTCCTCCTATTTAAAGGAGGCCCACAAGCAGAAAAGTTCAACTCTTCACCATGCCCTTCCCCCACACCACAGAGAGTCACCACTCTTTTAACAAATTAAAAAAATAAATCAAAGAGACTCTGTCAGCTTTCCCCAGCAGCCAGCATGAATGAGAACCTGTCACTGGAGGCGAGGGATGATGAGAGAGCTTGAATTTTAGTGGCAGTACTCAGTGAACTAAGTCCTGGGCCCTCACCACTGAGTCACAGGACATAGGGGATGAGTTCAGGATGTGGATTCACAAGATCTGAGCCTGAACTCCAGCTAGGTGATCCAGACCAAGTCACTCACCTAGTATCTCCCTCATCTGTAAATAGAGCCAGATCAAATGCTCTCTGGGCCCCTTCTAGGGCTTCCTTTGTAGTCGTGGTAGGTAGGTTGTACGACTCATTCAAAGAGTCTAATCCTAATCCATTCCTTCCAAAGGGGAAGCTGCCTTATCTCCCCATAAGCTTCACCAACCATTCAGGGACACACTTATTGAGGTCACAAGCAGAGGCACAGAACTCTTGCTTCCTGAAGGAAGGTCAACAGGGCAGTTAAGTCTTCAAGTCGAGTCACCATGAAAACACAATTGATGGCAGGTAAAAGGCATGAAAGTCAAGCTCACTGTCTTCCTACTTCTCTTCTGAAACAGCTACTGTACACTCATAGGATACTTTGTTATGCTTCACTTTAGGGAGTAAGGGGGGGGGCTGCTTTAACAAGTTTCTGTAACTATAAGATTCTCCTCTATGAGTTAGAAGTGGTTTGTGACAAGCCTTCCAAAAGCATTCATTTACTTTCACCCTTGAGGTCACTGGGACACTCACTGGGACAGCAGGCTTGGTCACTCAATGAGTTACACGACACAGGAGAGAGAAAAGAGAATGTGGGTTCATAGCACCTGAGGCTGAACCCCAACTGCAGCACCTTGGACAAGTCATCTCTTGGTCTCTTGTTTCCTTACCTGCAAAATGAGGGAACCAGATCAAATGATCTCTAAAGCCCCTTCCAGATTTCCCTGACCTCACCTCTACAGTTATGGTAGTGCTGCGGTTTAAACCCAGAGACGCCAAAAACTGTTGCGGTAGGTGCTCTGCCCACCCAAAAACTGTTGTGGTGGAATCATCTCAAAGAATTCAGAGTCAGACCACCTCTAATCCAAGTACAGGCATTTATTGAGATTGACACCTCTCATGAAGTGGGCTGTTCCAAGAGGAACCAGCAACTTTAGAGAAAATAAGATGGATTTTTATAGGGTAAAGATGAACATAAATTTACACAGAATAGAGGAATATCATTAATATTAAAAAGGCAGGAATTTGTTAAGGGATTGTTAATAGAGGAGGGGTCCCATCTATGGTTCGGTGGTTAAACATTCTGGTCATTCTGCCCTCTAACTAGCTAGCCATTGTGGTCCTGTCTTGGGCTAGATGGATGATGTGATTGTGATTGAATAGAAGAACACATTTGTTTCTGTGGGATGGGTCTGGGGGGCAGTGACCAGGTAGAGGCAGTAGCTGGGTTCCCATCACATGGACACACCTGCTGTTTCTGTGGGAACTAAGAGTTTCAGGGACACACCTGCTATTCCAGTGAGCAGGGAGGCATATATGAAGAAGTTAGGACACTGAGTGGGAGAGGTGCAGAGGGCCTGCTGTTCAGTAGGGCCAGGCCTATAGTGATGTTACAATACTGGGGCTGGGGCAGCTTTATTAGGATTCTATCAGTGGGTTGTACCACTCATTCACAAAGGGCCTAGTCTCCTCCTTCTAAAGTGAAACCCAGTGAGGTGCCTAAAGACATTCCATGTGACAAGCCTATAGAGAACCACTAAGCTCATAGCTCAAGAAAATCAATGAGGAAAAAGGCCCTACATACACTAAACTATTTATAGCAACACTTTTTGTAGTAGCAAAGAAAATGCCCATCATTGGGGAATGGCTAAAACATTGTTATGGGACTATAATGGAATACTGTTGCGCTGTGAGAAATAATGAATTATGATGAATATAAAAAAGTATAGGAAGCCTTATGACAGAGATCAAGGAAGCCATATACAATGACCCAAGAACACAAATGGAAAGAGCTGCTACTACAAAGCCATCAAAAGTGGATGCTATGAAATTACAAACATTACGCTTGATGCCAAAGAAGAGCCATGAGACCGTCTCTCCCACTTCTTTCTAAAAATGGAGAACTATGGATGTCAGAGATTTTTTTCAATGTGTTGGTTAGTTTACTTGGGCAGTTAGGTGGTGTGATGGATAGAGTTGCAGGGCTGGAGTCAGGAAGACCTGAGTTCAAATCTAGCCTCCACCACTTCCTGGCAAGTCTCTTTACCCTATTTGCCTCAGTTTCCTTATCTGTATGGTGAGTTACAGAAGGAAATGGCAAACCACTCCAGTATCTTTGTCAGGAACATTCCAAATGGGGTCACAAAGAATCCAAAACAACTGAAAAAAAGTAGTTTAGCTGAACTAAACCCCTCTTCTTTTTTGTTATAAGGAATGATGGTTCTCTGGAAGAGCGAGAGAAAGAGAAAGAGAAAGAGAGAGAGAGAGAGAGAGAGAGAGAGAGAGAGAGAGAGAGAGAGGAAAATAAATAAATAAATGTAGGTGATATAAAAACAAGAGATATCAATGAATTTTTTTCAAAGACTATATAGGTCACAAGAGTCTATAAGCCTGTGTTTCAAAGGATAAATATGCTTATCACATATAGCTCCCTTCCCTTCTCCCTTCTAGGCTCGGCAGACTTTCCCCAGAGTCATGTGGACAAGGATAAAGATGGATAACTTCCCTGTTTTCCCCAGCTCTCGAGAGCCTCTCCCTCAGCACAAGTCCAAGGAAGGAAATTCATCTGGTTTCTATAGGATATCATAAAATTACAGACCCCAGCCCCACACAGCTGAGGGGGAAGAAAGAATGAGCCTACCTCCATCCCTAATAACCAGCACCACTACAAATTCCAGTGTTCCCCTGCAGTTCCCTTTTGAGATAGTCTCATTTACACTCAAGTGTTAGTGACTGATGAGTAACCCTTCTGGGCTACAGCTGCACCTTTTTTTAAACCACAGAAAGAAAGCTATGCTTAGCATAAAAGATACAGTTTCAGGTAATAAGAGCCGGGGGCCTCTGCTGTAACCCCCCCCCCCCACAGCCAAGCAAACGGACGGAGCTGCAGCAAATGCCTAGTTCTCAGGGTGGCATTAGCTCAGATGGAACAGGAATAGAAAATAAACAGAAACAGCAATCAGCAGGCTCAAAGCAAAGCCCAGAATTCTCAGTAAGACACACAGAGCAGCCAGCTGCATAGAGGGGCTTATTAAGAACAGGAAGGGAGATTTCTCATTGTCAGTCCTTCCTAAAACATTTCTGACAGTTTGGTCATCCTGCATCTAGGGCTTTGGCTGCTGCAGAAAGGACCCTTCATTTTAACAGCCCCACACAGTATTCAAGATCCTAGGGTCAAGACACTTGGAACTTAATAAGGCAGAGATCAGGAGATGGGTGGGTCAGGGCAGCAGAGAGAGCTCTGGCTTGGTCGCTACAGTTGGAATCCTGGCTATGCCACTGTGTGCACTAGGGTGAGTCATTTAACAACTCTGGGCCTGTTTCTGTAGGTTAGGGCAGCTACTTGGTGCAGCAGATAGATTGCCAGGCCTGGAATCTGGAAGACTCATCTTCTTGAGTTCAAATCTGACTTCAGATACTTACTAACAGTGTGACCCTGGGCAAGTCACTTCACCCTATTTGCCTCAGTTTCCTCAACTGTAAAATCAGCTGGAGAAGGAAATAGCAAACCATACATACCAATATCTCTGCCAATAAAACCCCAAATGGGGCCATTAAGAGTTGGACATGAATGAAATAACTAAATAACAACAATAAAATCCTCTATGTTAAGGGAGATTAGCTTAGATGACCTCTAAGGTCCCTTCTAGTTCCAAACCAATGGTCCTATTTTTTCTCTCTCCTTCCTGGCCACAGACTCACTGATCAGGGTCAGCCACAACCCCATGGAGTCATTTGGCTAAGGACCCTGGGATCCTGTCTCAAACAAATTATCTCAGATAGCAAGCATAGCTGTCAAAGAGCAGGCAAAGAAACCAAACAGCTAGATTTTGTCCAGCAGACACTGCAAAGTAAAAGCAAGGTCATAAAGCAGAAAGAGAGGCAACTCTTTGGGATGAGGAACATCCCTCTGCCCCATGAGTGCCCAGGAGAATGGAAAAGAGAACTACAGTGACAGATATCATCGATGGGGGAAGGGAAGGGATTGGTACTGCCCTTCCCCCTCACTATAAACATCATCCAGTCTAACAGCAGCTTCTGACCCCATTCCTTCCCCTTCTGCCCTCCCAGGTTCCAGCCCAGGCTCTAGAGGTCAAAGCCATGAGTCTCAGCAGTCACTCCACGTTGGCTAAGACCATGAGGGACAGGTCACAGAAAAGGAAGAAAAAAGGCTTGGCTTTAGCCCTCTCCTGTCCTCCCACTGGCCCCAGTGGTCAAAGAGCAGGCAGGTAATGAGGGCTGAGAAGAAACAATCTCATAAAACAACCCTCAGGACCTTGGAGAACTGATCAAAAGTCTTCCCCCCTCCTCATTTTGACAGATTAAAAAAGTGAGGCCCAGATCTCCTAAGGTCAGACAGAACTGGAATTTGAACCCAGGTCCTCTGACTTTAAATCTATAGCAGTTTCCAACCTTTTATGGGGGTTACGAAAGAAAGGAAGGGGCAAGAAAAGGAAAAGGCAAAGGCACTAAGGAGAGTAAAGAATGATGAAGGAAGTCCAGGGCAAGAGTGAGACTGAAAAGAAAGGGAGCCTGGGGGTAGTGGTGAATGAGGGATGATGTCCCAAGGTCTCTTCCAGGTCCAAATTAACGATGGTTTGAGGGCTATGGAATGTCCCCCTCCCTCCAATCAGGGAAGGAGGAGCAGGTTGGGGTGATGAGGAAACTGAGACAAACTGAGGTTAGATGGCTTACCTTGGGTCACATAGCTAGTAAGTGGTCATTAGAATCCTATCTGACGCTTCCTAGTTGTGTGACCTAGGGCAAGCCCCTAAACTCCAAGGGGCCTTAGTTTTCTTTTTTTGCTTTTTGGAGGGCAATTAGGGTTAAGTGACTTGACCCACACTGCTAGTAAGTGTGTCAAGCGTCTGAGACCGGATTTGAACTGAGGTCCTCCTGACTCTAGGGCAGGTGCTCTATTCACTCTGACACCTAGCCACCCCTAGGGCCTTAGTTTTGTTATCTGTAAAATGGGAATAACACAGCCCCTACCCACGAAAGTGAAGATCAAGATAGCAAGTCAACTGCTGCAGCATGACTAATGTGGAAATGTTTAATATGATTGTACATGTGCAGCCTGTATCAGATTGCTTGCTGTCTTGGGAAGGGGAGAGAGGAGGAAGGGAGAGAAATTTGGAACTCAAAATCTTTTAAAAGTGAATGTTGAGGGGCGGCCAGGTAGCACAGTGAGTAAGAGCACCAGCCCCAGTGTCAGGATGACCTGGGGGATGGAATCCCAGGCTCAGACACTTATCACCCACACAGAAACACCTGGCTGTGTAACCTTGAGCAAGTTACTTAACCCCGATTGCTTTAAAAAAAAAAAAAGTGAATGTTGAAAACTATCTTTACATGCAATTGGGAAAAAAATGCTAAAGTGGGAAAAAAAATTCTAGTGCTGGTTACACAAATGCTAGCTGTTATAAGGAGAAAAGGCACCCTGGGGTAAGTAAGGGGCAAGTTAGCCTGGGAGGTCAGGCAGTAAAGACTGCAGATGTTGACCCTGATCAATGAGACCAAAAGCCTTGGGGTGAGCAGTGGGGAAGGGGGGGGGGTGATAGTAAGTATTATATATATATAATATTCCATTATGCCTGGGGCACAGAAAGCAGAGTGTGATAAGGAGAAAAGACTTCTTAGCTATCAAGGTAAGGGTACTGTAAGTGGAGGAAAACATTAAGTATGGGTCTGGGCTCCGTGGGAGGGAGGGTAGTAGGGAGCCTTGGGAGGAGTACCCTGGGGAGGGGGAGGTGATAAGAATAGTCAGTGTCCCCAAGAGAGCCTGGGATGGCAGGAGCCTCTGGGGTTGGGTGGGTGTGTGGTAAAGTGGGTGAGATAAAGAGGAAGACCAGGGAGGTCAGAGGGGAAAAGATGAAATTACAGAATGGGTGGGCAGGAGTGGGGAGTTAGAGGGAGGAACAGGAAAAGGTGAAGGGGCCGGAGGACTGAGGAAGGGGGGCGGGAGCATGGGAAGAAGGCAGATACCTGAGGACAGCCGGCAAGAGTGGGAAGGGAAGAAGTGCGGCCTGGGGAAGAAGGGGGCCCTTGAGGGGAAGGGCTGAAGAAAGGGCATGGGGAGGGGGGGTACACTAGGAGGGAGACCCTGAGCTGAAAGGTTAAGGGAATGTAAGAAAGTGGGAGTGATGCAGGGGAAGGAGGAGGGCCCCGGGGAAGAAGGGAGGAAGGGAGGCTCTGAGCAGGAAGGGTTAAGAGGAGAGGATGGGGAGGGCTCAGAGGGTGCATGGGGAGGAGATCGGTGCACCCTGAACGAAGAGGATTAGGGGAAGGGGCTTGTGGTAGTGGACGGAGAGAGGGGGGGCATATGGAGGAGAGAAGGTATAGAGAGGGGGGTCCCTGAGTGGAGATTAAGGAGAGAACATGGGAAGGAGGGGGGGGAGCCTGAGGAATAAAGGAAGCCCAGAGCGAGGAGGGTTAAGGAGGCATGGGGAGGTCTCAAGGGTACACGGGAAGGAGAGGAAGGGATACACAGAGAGCGGGGTCCCTGAGTGAAGAGGATGGAGAAGGGGATGCACAGGGAGGAAGGAGGGCACTGGGCCAGGAGGATGGGGAGGGGGTGGTGCATGGGGAGGAGGGGGTCCCCGAGTGAAGGTTATGGAGTATGGGGGTCGCGGGGTGCACAGGGAGGAGGGGTTGCATAGGGAAGGAGTCCCTGAGTGCGGAAGGTTAAGGAGGGGGGATGGGCAGCAGAACGGGGTGGGGGGGTGCATGAGGAGGGGGCGCACAGGGGGAGATGCCTGATTGGAGAGAGATAAGGAGGAGCGAGGGGAGGAGGATGGGGGCGCACCCAGAGGAGGGGGGAGAGCCCAGGGCCCAGAGGACGGCGGGCGGGCGGGGGTCGTCCCCGGGCCCAGGGGAAGGCTGAGGGCCTCGATGGCACCCCATCCTCGGCCTTACCGATCACCACCGGTGGTCTCCTCGGGGCGGGGGGCTGCGGGGGCGGCACCTGGGCCGACCCCCACACCGGCGCCGGCAGCAGCAGCAACAGCAGCAGGATCAGGGGCCGCCCAGGGCCGGGGCGGGTGGCTGGCGGCGGGTGTCTCATGGCTGGCAGGCGGGCTCGCGAGGCTCGGTGGGGCTCCCTCCGCCTCGGGCTCGGGACCCCACTCTTGGGTTCGGCCGCTCCAGGGGGACCCCGGCCCCGGCCCCGCGACGCGCTTAACCCCACCGCCCGCCGCCACGCAGCCAATTAGCGTCCGTGGACACGCCCCTGACCCGCCCCCCCAAGCCCGCCCCTGGAGGTGGGAGTGAGGAAGCGCAGGCAGGACACGTCGAATGCCGAGAGCATCGATGAATCCTTGGCCCTCCGAGCTCCCTAGCCAGTAGCCCCAGGGGTGCAAGGGTCGATCCTGGGCTTCCTCAAACCCTGGTCTTGCAAAACCACTCAGGAGACTAGAGGCCGTGTTGTGATGGAAAGATTGCTGGGTTTATGGTCACGAGACCAGCTTCTGATATTTATCCTTTGGACATTTTACAGCATATGCCGTTTTAAGTTTCTATAAGCTGAAATATTCACTGAAACAGTAGGGACACCCAATATAGGGTATAATTGTGTGTGAGGCTCAAAGAGGCTTTCCCAATTTTCTCTATATGTCTCAGTGTTACCAAGGACACTGTCAGTGCGTCAATAAACATGTATTAAGTGCCTGTTATGCTTAGGAACTGTTCTATGCTCTGGGATTTAGTGCAATTTCAAATAGAAGCTGATCCCTGCAGTGGCATGTTGACTTAGAAAACCACAAATTAACATTATCTGCGCTGTATTGCATTTTTATTTATTTTTTTCAGCATTTCCCAATTATATTTTAATCTGGCTCCCGGACTGCCACAGAAATTCTGTTCGAGTTTGACCCCTCTACACTGGAGATAAATTAAGGCAAAAGACAGGTCCTGCCCTCCAAGGGCTTACAATCTAATAGGACCTACAAGAAAATAACCACATACAAACAAGTTACATACAGGATTAAACCTGGGCAAATCATGTAATCTGAGGCAACCCTCTAGAGGTTGCAGAAGAAATTACCAGTCTGCTTTGGTAGAGGGAGTTCCCTACACCAATGAAATCATAGGTCTTGACAAAATAATAAAAACTAGCCTTTTTATAAGATCTAAATTTTGCAGATCACTGTACTTTATTTCAAGTCCACTTCACTTGGGACCTCAAGTTTCCTTACCTGTAAAATGAAAAATGAGAGAAACAATATCTGTTCACTTACAATATTTATAATCTTGTTAATGGGGTAGAGGCTTTGGAATCTTTCTACTTGGTCTAGGGTTCCCTAGAGGCAAAAAGCCCTCCATTGTCTGTAATCTCCAAGTAGCCTTCACCTACCTCCCACCCTTGATCCTAACAAAATATCTTTGACCAAATCTGTTACCCCATAGTCTTATTACCTCCAGCTGTTTCCTACCCTTGATCCCATCCAAATCCCAATCTCTTCTTTTTCCTGGAGTCCTCTTTAGACTCCTCCTCAAGACCCTAGACCCCTCCTCCCACAATCTTTCTGTATATAAGATCCATCTTCCCTCCATGAAGGTGCTCAGATTCTGTCTACCCTGACAAAGGCATAAATTTTAATCTGGCCCATTCCCATTAGTGATACAAAAGTTCAGGCTCCTTAAGCATCTATCCAATATGGCAAATCTTTTTTTTTTTTTGCTTTTTGTAGGGTGAAAGCCAGGCCATTGGGGTTAAGTGACTCTAGTAGCAAGCACCCCAGCATCCCAGGGTGGCTGCCAACACAGGTTCTTTTTTTAAAGGAAAGCAACTCAAAATGGGTTAACAATCTTGCTTTAATCAATCAAACATATTATTTACCTAGTTCAGGGGAAAAAAGTCAGCACCCCATACTTCAGAGTATACAGACAGAAATATTTCAAGCAGACAGGCTTCCAAACTGTCCAACCATTACATCCATACCAAATCACAGTTACCAGAGAGGGAAGCATCAACATCTGGGTTTTTCAAAGACAGGGGGCTCTCAACAACAGCTGCCCAGAGTCTCATCTGGTCAAATCACACAACATTTCTCAAAGTGAGCCCCAAAGCAAAGCCTCACATCAGGGATTATATAGCCTTCTCCTGGGTCAGAGAATGTAACCACCCTCTTGACCCACTGCCCAATCACACAGCATCAAGGTGTGGGCATTCCTGAAAACCAGGCCTCCTGCCACAGGCTCCATGTGACCACATTCAACCTATTAAGGGGTAGAGTATATTTTCAAATCAAGGAAGGTTCTCAGAGTCTCTTAAGCCTATCAAAGGACCTAGGGGCAGGGAAGATTTTTAAATTTGCATTTCCGTTATAGTGATTTGCCCAAGGTCACACAGCTGGTAAGTGTTAAGTGTCTGAGGCCACATTTGAACTCAGGTCCTCCTGACTCAAGGGCCGGTGGGTGCTCTATCCACTGTGCCACCTAACCACCCCAATATGGCGAATCTTTAATAAACTTTGTTTTAATTTAGTTGAGAGAAGGCTTGAGTCGAATTCATTCAGTAGGACTGGACAACTGGACATGTTGGTATTTTGTGGTCTTGAGCACCCCTAAACTCCAAACCTCAACATTATGATTCCTGATGAGGGATGAGGAAGAAAAGAACCTAGGTGGGGACCAAAACTCCTGGGTCCCTGGTTGCTCCAGGATCTCAATTTCCTTTTTATACCAGATAGAAAAGTAATAGCAATGGTTTTTGGTCCTATTCATTTCTAGGAGAAAACAGGGAGTTGGGACTAGGACAGAGAACAAGAAAAGAAGGAAGGACACAAGAATTTATTAAGCACCTGATATGTACTGGCACTGTGCTAAGGGCTGTATAAATATTATCTCATTTGATACTTTTTTTATACTCATTTATACTCATTTGATACAAAGACCTTGGGAAGTAGGTGATATTATCTCCATTTTATAGTTGAGACATTGAGAAAGTTAACTTACTAGCCCAGGGTCACACAGCTAATAAGAGTCTGAGACTATATTTGACCTGTCTTCCTGACTCCAGGTTCAGCACTCTAGCCTCTGCCTCACCCTAGAATACTGTGGCTGCTAGTAGGTCAAACACCAGGTGAGGTTATTGAGTCAGTCCATAGTAACCAGTAGGATGTTGTAATCCTTTATTTACAATAATCTCATTATCATAAACTACATATGATTTCCAGCCCACAGATCCCCAACCTGGGCATGTATCCAGAGAGAATGGAGAATTTAAGATCAAAGATCTAAAGAACTTCAATTTCTTGATCTGTAGAAGGAGGGAACTGGGCTAGATGATCCCTCAAAATCCTTTCCAGATCTGGAATTCTTTGTTCCAAGGTTTCACTTTCCACCCCTTACCATTCTTTGTTTTTTATGACCAGTTTGTGGGAGAGAGGAAGGAAGTCACCATGTTTGCCTTAGGAAATGAAGGGAAAGAGTCCTGAGTAAGGCTGGGGGTAGGGGTGGAGGACCCGGGATGGGAGGAAGAGATAGGAAGGAGACAAGGGGGAAAAGGGGAGATGCATGGTCTGGTGTCTGCTGTTATGCTGCTGGGGCTCTTCTCCCACCACCATGGCAGCAGAGTAGGTGGTGAGGGACAAAAAATGAAGCTTTTACTCCCTAGGATTTCCATTCATATGTGATTCTCTCTGGGCATCATCCTCATCACCACCTTCTGTTCCATGTTCTCCAGCTCACTTGCCCTTCCAAGCCCTGATTTCCAGAAGTGAAAGAGACAGAGGAAGATAGAGGATCCATGCCTTGAAGGCAGGCATTTTTCGTGTTTGTCTTTGTACCTCCAGCACCGAATCTCAAGCTTGGTAGACACTAAATAAATATTTGTTGAATAAATTAATGGGCAAATAAATGAAAAAGTGGAATGAGTAAAACCGGGTCCCAGGTCCTCTTAAATTTGAAAAGGAGCAATTTAGTTAAAACCAGATCAGCAAATACTTTAATCAGCAGTTTGGGTTTTTTTGAGGCCTGGGGCTATTTGCTGCTCTTTGACGATTACCTAAAATGTGGGTCAAAGCACTCTACAAAAATTCTGTCCCTGTATGACTCACGATGACAAAGTAAAACACCTCCATGTAGCAATTCTCTGTAGAGCTGGTCCTGCCCACCCTGCTCTTGGGAGTTTCTAGCCAGTCATTTCACAACCTGAGACACCAAGGCTAAAACCTCCCAAGGAAGTGGCCTGTGTCTCCCATCCACCTCCAAGGCCAGTGGCTTCTTGAGAGTTGGAAACCATATGAATCTCCCTGTCAAAATGGGTACTCCCAGAGGGGAGAGAGAGTAGATTAAGAGTCAGCCTACATTAATTATTAAGCATCTGCCAGGTGAATAGAGTGCTGGGCCTGAAGTCAGGAAAAATCATCTTTCTGGGTTCAAATCTGGCCTCAGACACTTACTAGCTGTGTGACCCTGGGAAAATCACTTAACAGTGTTTATCTCAGGTTCTTCATCTGTAAAATGAGCTAGAGAAGAAAATGGCAAACGACTACAGTATCTTTGCCAAGAAAACCCCAAATGGGGTCACAAAGAGTTGGACATGGCTAAAACAACTGAACTGAACATGTCTCAGGCACTGTGCTAAGCTCTAGGGTTACAAAGAAAGGCAAAACATAGTCCCTGTTCTCAGGGAGTTCATAGTCTAATATGGAAGACAACTATAGCAAAGGATAAACTGAAGATAATGAATAGAGGGAAAACATCAGCATTAAGGGGAACTGGGAAAGGCTTCCCATAGAAGGTGGGATTTTTGTTTGGACTAGAAGGAAGCTAATGAGGCTCATTTCATAATATGCATGTAATATCCTCACATGCCCTGCCTTACATGGGAGGGGGAGGGGGGCACATGGGGAATTAATTCCTTTAAGATAAAACAGCTTTGGGCATGTGACAACCAAGTTTAGAGAAGAAATCACGACTAGATAAAGAGGGTATCTAGGATTCTGGGGTAAAGATTGGGGAGCCAGAGACCCCAGTATCATAAATGTGAGTTTTTAAAAAAATATTCCTTGGGTGGCTAGGTGGCACAGTGAGTAAAGCGCTGGCCCTGGAGTCAGGAGGACCAGTGTTCGGTTCTGGCCTCGGACACTTAACACCCACACATTAAAAAAAAAAAACTAGCCGTGTAACCTTGGGCAAGTTACTTCACACCAATTACCCTCCAAAAGGCAAAAAATAAAAAAATATTCCTTAATTTCACACAATTCCCACAGACAAGGAAATCAATTTTCAAAGAGGTGACTTGCCCCAGGTCTCCTACATGGTACTTCATGGAGTCAGGATTCCACTCCAAATTCATCACTTTTCCCAATGATAAGGTGCCAGCTCTGGGAGCCCCCTTGAGCTCTCCTTGAGTCCTTGAGGTACTGGCTCTGGAAACCCCCCTTGAACTCTGATTAAATCTCATCCATTTGATGAGGCATTTGCAAGAGGCCATAAGCCTCACATTGTGGCTAGGCCCAGACCTCTGTTACTACCCTAGCCCTCCAATGTCCATCTACTTCCCACCCTTGAACCTATCAAAATATCAATCCACCCTTGAACTGGCCTAGCCCATCATTGTCTGTAGCCTCCAGCAACTTCCCACCCTTAATCACTCATTGACCTCATTGAACTCCTCCTGAAGACCCTCCCCAAACTCCTCCTCTAGACCACCCCTAGATTCTTCCCACAACCTTCTGTATATAAGACCCCATCTGACACCATGTGAGAGTTCCATAGAATGGCCTAGAACAGACTTACTCTGTGTCCAACACAAGGGAACTTTTAATAAACTTTACTTTTCTTTGTCTGAGAAGACTTGAGTTGAATTCATTTGGCAGGACCCGGCATGTTGGTATTTTGGGGTCTCCAGAGTAACCCTAACCCTCTTTATGGGTAACCTCTTCACCATGACCAGGTTTTTGTTTTCTTTTTTAATTGTTGCCTTTTCGGTTTCAAAAGAAACATCACTGTTGTTTCCAACATAAACATTTAACCTTCCACTGTAATAAAGCAAATCAGCCAATAATCAGCAAACATTTGTTAAGTTCCTACTATGTGCCTGCTCTGGGAAAACAAAGACAAAAGTGAAGTAAGCAAAAGTGAACAAGTTCCGTCTATCATAAGCATAGCCAGTCAACCAACCAAGTCTGATGCTTATGCTACATTCACAGCCTATCTTCCCTCCTCATCTCCCTACCTAGAATCTCTGTAACCAAGATTATTCATTGCAATTGATCTGAATTCAGCCTTTTAGCAATGTAGCCATTACTTTTTTGGAGTAATGTGTATATGTCATAGCCCATCACAAAGAGGTGATACAGAAGAAACATGAATGGAATAGAATATTGTTTTACCTTGAGAAATGACAAATATGACAGATTAAGAGAGACATGAGAAGATTTGTATGAACTGATGCATACTGAAGTGAGCAGAACCAGAATAATTTATTGGATTGCAATTCAACAAAGACAAACAACTTTGAAAGACATTTGAACTCTGATCAATGTGGTGAGCAATGAAGACTTCTAGAGACAGTTGATGAGACATATCCTTTACCTCCAACCTCTTGGCAGAAGGATGATGGACTAGAGGTATAGGATGAGACAATGTAGCCAATATGGCAACTCGTGGTGCAGTGAATAGAGTGCTGAGCCTACAGTAGTCAGGGAGACCTTAATTTATATCTGATTTAATAACAAAAATAATAGTTAATATTTATACAACACTCTATGTCAGGCTAAACACTTTACAAGTACAGTCTCATTTGATCTTCTCAACAATCTTGGGAAGTAGATGCTATTATTATCTCTGTTTGACAGATGAGGAAACTGAGGTAAGCAGAGGTTAAATGACAGGCTAAATAACCTACAGTCACATAGCTGGTAAGAATCTGAGGTCAGACTTGAACTAAGTTCTCCTTGACTCCAAGTCCAGAAGTCTAACTACTGTGTAATCTAGCTACTCCAAAACACGTTAGACACTTACTTGATGTATGACCTTAGGCAAGTCACTTAGTTTCTGTTTACCTCAGTTTCCTCATCTGTAAAGTGGGGATAACAATGCACCTGCTTCCCAGGTTTGTCATGAGGATAAAATGAGATAAAATGTGTAAAGTGCATAGCACATAGTAGGTGTTATATAAATTCGACCTATCATTATTTTCTCACTTATACCTATTTTTTACAAAGCTAGTCACAGTGATACAAAAAAAAAAGGAAGAAAAGATGTCCCCAAAAGTACATATAAGAAAATAGAAGAAAGTTCAGAAGAGGACACGAGTCAATTTTATTACTACCATGTTCATTTTAATATGCACTGAAAAAAACAAACAATATACAACTAGAGTTCAAGGTTTTATATAGAATCCTTTTTTCAGTTCCTCTTGTATTTTGAAATGTATGTGTTTGTTAAGCAGAAAATGTGTATCTAAGAAAAGGAAGTTCAGAAAAGGAAGCCAATGTATTCCTAGTGGCTAAGACAAACTGAAATGGACGTGACAGCCAAGCCAATTATAATTTGATAGGAGTGAAGACAGCCCCGAGCATTCTGCAAGATACATTTTTATAGAATAATATGTTGCTAACAACAAAGTGTGGTTCCAAGGCTGGGCGGGGGGAGGGGGAGAGTGCCATTTCTAGTAAAGTCTTGGGTACCTAACAAGAACAGACTTGTATCTGGGGTATGTTTCTAGCAACACACATGAAAAGTTCCCTCACTATTATGGCCTATCAGGTGTTTTTCAGGGACCCTGGTAGGGGCCCCTTCTGGCGGGTTTAGGGGGCTTTTGTATATAATTTCTGGTGGGCACTTCAAAACATTCATTGAAAGCTCCAGATGCTACATAGGTGTGTCCCCAGCTCCATAGACAATGTTCCCCCAAAAGACTCCTAAAGTAGAGGAGAATCCCCCTAAGGAATTTCTTTCACCCATATAATTTCTTAGTTTTTCTTTCTTTCTTCTGTATCATCACATACAAGTTTCTATAAATTCCTCATATATGAATCCTTTTTTTACAGGGCCATGATATTCCATTATATGTCTTCTCATCTCTCCTCATGTCTCCTGCTCCTGCCCCTTCCCATTCCCTCCCAGGAGAGAATTTTACCTCATATTTGTCTAGGAAAGTCAAGGCCATCTATGTACCTTGAACTCCTTTATCTCCCAACTTAATGTCCCACATCCCCTCTACTTCATCTTCTATTCTTCTGTTGTGGTCTCTGAGGAAAATAGGGCCCTTCTTCCTTACCAAGGTCAACCAACCCCTCCACTTGTGTCTTAGTCCCATCCATTCCCCTTCTCCCTTGGGAAACTCTCTTCAAACCTCTCTTTCATCTTTTTTTTTTTAATTTTATACTTTTAAGCAATCAGGGTTAAATAACTTGCTCAAGGTTACACAGCCAGGTGTTTCTGGGTGGGTGCTAAGTGTCTGAGCCCGGGATTCGATCTCCAGGTCTTCTCAACACTGGAGCTGGTGCTCTTACTTGCTGTGCTACCTGGCCGCCCCTCTCTTTCATCTTTAACAGTACCTTACTTCAGCTGATTATTTCCAGTTTTCCTTGCATATGACTTGTTTATATAGAACTGATTGTGTATTTTCTCTCCCATTAAACTGTGAACTCCTTGAGGGCAGAGACTCCTCCTTTCTTTATGTTCCTAGGGCTTAGGGCTTGCCTGGCACTTGGTAGGTGACTGAGAAATGTCTACTGACTGACTGACCACCAGCACACTGGCTCCTTCCCTTACCCCCTAGCAAAATATCCAGGTTCCCCCAATCCTTAAAAAATCTTTACTTGAGATAGTAACAGTAATGTTGTTTGATGATCAACTGTAAATGACTTAACCTTTCTCAGCAATACAATGATCTAAGACAATTCTGAAAGACTCATGATGGAATATTCTATCCACTTGCCCAGAAAGACCTGATGGAGTCTGAATGTAGACTGAAGCATACTTTTTCCACTTAATTTTTTTTGTGGTTCTCTCTTTTTGTTCCATTTCTTCTTTCACCACATGAGGAATATCAAAATATGTTTTGCATGACTGCACATATATAACATATCAAATTGCCATGTAAAGGAGGAGGGAGGAGAAGGAAGGAAGAAGAAAATTTGGAACTCAAAATTTTGTTTAAAAATTAATGCTAAAAATTGTTTTTACATGTGACTGGACACTATTTTTTTTAAAAGAAACCTTTACTTGACTCAAATTATTGTTCTTATTTTACCTTCCTTTCACAGTAAGCTTTTAGAAAAAACAATACTTTCTCACCTCCTACTCTCTACCCTTTGTAATCAGGCCTCTACCTCCCCCACTGAAACTGATCCATCACTATTTCCTACTCCCTAATTTTGGATGTCTCCCAAGGTTCTGTCTCTTGGTCATCTCATGAGATCCCACAGGATCCATTATGCAAATGACAGCCAAATCTATACATGTCGCCCTATTCTCTCTCCTGAACTGATCTCAGATCTCTAACTGCTTGCTAGACATCTCAAATTCAATACATCTAAAGGGGAAAACACAGTCTTTCCTCCAAACATAACCCTCCCCTAAACTTCCCTATTTCTATGAATCACTGACCAATCATTCTAACCATTCAGAATCATTCTTGACTCTTCCCTTCCCTCACCACCATGTCGCTAATCAGTTACTAAGTCTTATCATTTCTATCTCTATCATCTTTCCTGTATCCATTCCCTTCTCCTCACTGGCCTGGCCACTTCTCTGGTTCACTTACTCATCAATTTGGGGGCCACCTCCAGTCATCCTGATCTATATCTTGCCACTGGACGAAGATGGCTCCAGAGGAGTGAGGCTGGTGACCTTGTACAGCCTTCCCTCACTTTAATCCAATTCACTTGCATCCTGTGGCATCATCTTTCTGACATCATGGTCCTCTTCAGGAAGATAGACAAACAACAACTCATCGATTCTCTCCTAACAATAATAGCCTTCTAAGTTATCTCCCTGCTTCCACCAAGCCCTCCCCCCCAACTCTGATCTGGCCTCCATACAGCTGCCAAAGAATCTTCCTAAACCATAGGTCTGACCATCTTGTTCCTCTACCTGAAAATCTCCAGTAGTTTTTAATTGCCCCTGGAGAAAAAATAATAATTCCTCAACATAGCATTTGAAGTTCTCTACTACTCTATTCCAGATTTTTTTTTACAATATTCCTTTTTGTTCACTTTTGTTGCTGTTGTTATCGTTCAGTCTTTTCAGACTTTTTGGGTTTTTTTTCAGATGTGTTCGACTCTTCATGACCCCATTTGGGGTTTTCTTGGCAAAGTTACTAGAGTGGTTTGCCATTTCCTTCTCCAGTTCATTTTACAGATGAGGAAAATGAGGCAAACAGGGTTAAGTGACTTGCCCAGGGTCACACAGCTAGTAAGTATCTGAGACCACCTACCAAATTGCCCTACTAGTTCCCTGAGCTCAGCAGACTGTCTCCCTTTGCTTGCACAGGTTTCTTAGGCAGGCTGCCCCCTCTCCAGAATTCATCACTCCCCATCTCTGCCCCTTAAAATTCTCAATTCTCTTCAAGGCTTAACTCAGCTGCTACCTAAAATGTAACAAGGGTTACTGTTTCCTGCCCCACCCACAGCTATCCCTACTTTTTTCCTCTCAAATTACTTTGTATTTATCTATAAATTGTACACATGTAAGCTCCTTGAAGGCAGGACCCATTTCTTTTTATGTTGTCTTTATTTCTTTGTATTCACACCATTTATCACTGTGATTTATACATATTAATTTTAATTGAATGCCTAGGCTGTGTGGCAATGGGCAGGTTTTATCTCTGCCTTTAGAAATGTAAGTTCCTTGAGGACAGGAGCTGTTTTTGCTTTTTCCCTTAGCACAGGGTCTAGCATATATTAGGCCCTTTACAGGAGAAAATCTTACCACCTTCTACCCACAGATTGTCATAGCTAGGATTTTTGAGGCCTTTGGTTGTGAAGGAAATTGGATAAACTAGAGATACTAATTCTTCTTCTTGTTGCTTTTTCTCCTTCATTCCTGAAGATGGCCATGACATCAGGGAGATGTCAAGATTCCATGACTTGGCAGTAAACTGAATTTAAGTGAGGGAGGGCTATGCAAAGTCACCAATCTCACTTCCTCCTCTGGAACCACCTGGGTTCAGTGGCAAGATGGACCAGAGATGCCCCTCTCCCCACCCTAACCCTAACCCTAGAGAGATGATTGTTAAATAACCAATCCCTGGGGAGATCTGGGTTTTTTCCCCTTCCTAGATCTTCATTCTGTACTAGGCCTAGCCAGGATCTGAAGGACATTGCTGATCAAGAGATTAGATTAAATCCACTCAATGTTGTTCAGACTCTCTCAAGTTGGGAAGCTCATTTCGTTCTATTCAGATCTTTTATCCAGATTGCCCAAGGCTGCAGATGATTTAGAAGTCAATGACATAATCAGTCACATCCCCCAGCCCCTCATTAGAATAGTTCCTCCTCTCATTATATATTCATTCTCTCATTACTTGTTTAACCAATCAGGGTCCATTGTTACCCTCAGGAACACCCACTCCCCCAAGAGCATATGTGTTGAATGGGTTCCCCTTTTTATATTAATTATTGATAGAATGATTAATAAAACGATTAATTACCCAAAAACTATGTCTCTCCAACTTTTTATGTCACACCCCCACCCTGACCCCAACACTCCTTTATCCTATTCCTAACCTAGACCTAAGATATTAATAGTATATATATTCTGCACAGCAGTATAGCATATTGGAAAAGACTGGATGCGGAATCAGGAAATACAGGTACAAGTTCTGGCTTTACACAGTGAAACAAACTACCTCACCTCTTGGATCTTCAGTTTCCTCATTTGTAAAACAGAGATAAAAGTTTGCTCAATCAAGCTTAATAATCAATACATCAATAAAAATCTATTAAGTGTTTACTATGTTCCTGGCACTAGGACTACAAGACAAAAGTGACAGTCCCTTTCATCAAAGAACTTTTCATCAAGTTGAAGAAGATAATATGAAGATGTATGTGTAGGTATATTCAAACTGGAAACCAAATAGATACAAGGTAATTCTGGGTCACTGCCCTCACAGCAGAGGGTGTTGGGAAAAATGTAGAAGCTACCCCTGGAAGTGAGTCTTGGGAGACATTCTAAGAGCCAGGAGGTGAGGAGGGAGCTTGTTTGTGAAAAGGTAGACAGATGAAGTGCTGTATGTGAGCAACACTAAGAAGTCCACTTTGGCTAAGTCATAGAATGCATGAAGGGGAATAATGTGTAAATAAGGGTGGAAAAGGCAGTTTGGAGCATTTAAATACCATACGATCCTAGTAGTAAAAGAAGTCTGCCTGTGCTTACTAAACAAAGAAGTGACATAGTCAGAATTACTTTGGCATCCATGTGCAAGATAGATCAGAGAGGAGAGACTTAAGGCAAGAAGACTAATTAGTATATAAATGTGATATTCCAGACAAGAGATGGTAAGAGCCTGAAAGGGACAGATGCTATAGATGTTATGGAAGGAAAAACAAGATTCAACAACAGATTGTACATACAGTGTGAGTCAGAGTGAGGGCTTGAGGACAAGACCAAGCTGTGTGACCCTGGGCAAGTCACTTCACCTTGTTTGCCACCGTTTCCTCATCTGTAAATGAGCTGGAGAAGGAAATGGTAAACCACCCCAGTATCTTTGTCAAGAAAACCCCAAATAGGGTCATGAAGAGTCAGATGTGACTGAAATTACTGAACCAGAAAGATGGTGGTACCCAAGTAATAACAGGCAAATTCAGAAGAGGGTTGTCCTTTTTTGGGGGGGAGGAGGGAAAAAAAATCAGTTCAGTTCTGGAGCATGTAGAGTTTGAAGTGTGTCTGGGATATCTGGTTAGTCAGTGATGCAGACCTGCAACTCAAGAGAGAGATTAGGGTTGAATCTATAGATTTTGGATTCATCAGTATAAAGATGATAACAAAATCCAAGCTAGCTCACAAAGCCATGGAGAAGGAACACATTTTATAAATCTTAAAGTACCATATAAACAGCTATTATTAATATATGTGTGTATATATCATATATATGTATGGTGTATATGGGTATGTATGTATATGTACATATATGTGTATACCTACATACACAGACACACCATGGTCATTGTCCTGAAGGAGCTTACAATTCAGTTAATACTAATATACACAAACTACTCCTAAATAATATGACCAACTATAACTCGGTTCTTAATGATGTAATAGATACTATATGCTGTAAAAGGATGAAGAGATCAACAAAGACTTCACGGAGGAAGTCAGACAAGAGTTTTATTCAATATTTATTTAAACAGTTATTTATTCAGCAATTATTAAACAATCAATCACTTATTTATTAAATGTTTACTGTGTACCAGGCATTGTGCTAAGTGCCATGGATACAAAAAGAAACAAAAGACAGTCCCTACCCTCAGGGAGCTTCTTACTCTAATGGAGGAAACAACATGTAAACACACATATGCAAGAAATTGCTACTTACTGAATAAAAGTCCCATCACATCCTGGCATGCATTTGGACTAGGAATTTTTTTTGGAGAATGAGAGATACTATCACCACAAAACCCTCCTCTGGTGCCTCCTTGGGGTATGGAGTTGACTCTGGGTTGTCAAAGGCTATATCAGGTGCAGTGAACACTGTTTGACAACTTCCTTTTTGTTAACAGCATAAAGTGAGGCACAGGTGTTGGCCACTATAATTGAGGAATGAACTCAGAGTTCAGGTTGAAGAGGAATTCTGGTAAGATCCTTCAGGTGTTTCTGTTAGCAGATGGCATTGTTCTGGTTGCACTGAGATCCAGAACACTGTAGAACCTCCTAAACAAGACCTAGAGTCAATTGAGAGCTTGGTCTAAGTCTACACATAGAGAAAACAGTGGAGGAACAATTGTTATCGTCTAGAGTATGATCTAGAAAAGGCATTGTCTAGGTTTTTTTTTTTTTTATCAAGTAAAGGACCTGAAAGTAAAGTGGATTTTTGTGTGTGTAAAGTGAATTTTTGTTACTGTTTCTTAGAGTTTAGTTTCCCAGGATCCATAGCCATAACAATCTCTTATTCCCATTCCCAGGTATTAGATATGAGTTCTTAAAATTATGGTGCAAAACATCTCCTCCATGCCTGAGCAACATTATATAATGATAAATATCAACATTTATGCTTAAATTGTAAATATCCCCTGCGACTGTGCAGTGGATGTAATGTAACTTGTAAGTCTAATGCTGGCAACAAGCCTTCTTTGTTGCCTGATAAAGCAGGTGGGCACTGGTCAAGGAGTTGGGGACCTTAGAGTTGAATGCACAAGATGGAATGCTGTGTGTGCCTTGATTGGCCCCCATCAAGGCTTGGGGGAAATCTGGGTTTGCCTCAAACAGCTTCCATTGAGGCTTGAGGGAATTCAGGGGAGTGCACAAATTGTAGCTGTCTCAATTGATCCCATCCAGACGTAGGGGTAGCGAGAAGCGTGATTACCTAATGCTGTAGGAGTGCTTTTACTATCAGCAACCCTTGTGAGAAGACTAGACTAGACTAAAGTAAGATTATTAATCCCTTCAAAACTGTCTTAGTGTCTTTCCTGTCTGTAATGGGAATGCAAATTTGGAAGATCTTCCCTGCCCCTAGGCTAAAGTGCACCTGAAGCCTGGGGTGGGAGGCTTGTTTTTCAGTAGATACTTCTTGATTGGCCAGTGAGTCAATAAGGTTGACATTCTCTGAGCCAGGAGAAGGCTATATAAGCCCTGATGTGTAGCTTTGTTTTGGGGGCTCACTTTGAGAAGTGTTCTGTGATTTGATGTGGATTCTGGGAAGCCGTTGTCCAGAGCCCCCCCGGCTTTGAAAAACCCAGATGTGGAAACCCAGATGTTGACTGGGTATGGATGTAATGGTTGGACAGTTTGAAATCTGTCTACTTGATCTGTTTCTGTCTTGATAATTCTGCCTGTATACTTTGAAGTTCGGGGTGCTGACCTTTTTCCCCTGAACAAGGTAAACGATATATATCTGACTGATTAAGGTAAGCTTGTTAACCCATTTTGAGTTGCTTTCCTTTAACAAAGCAGATCCAGGAACCTGTATGGGCAGCCACCCTGAGGACGCTTGGGGTGCTTGCTGCTGCACTGTCTGACCAGATAAAGAGTGAACCTGTGCTAGCAGCCCTACTGTGTGCTAGTGTTTGTCTTACCCTGATGTAGTGAATAGAGAACTAGCCTCAGAGCTAGGGAGACACGTTCAAATCTTGCCTTAGATACCTACTGGCTATGTGAGCCCTGGGCAAATCATGTAACTTTTTAATGCCCTAGACAACTCTCTGAGACTATAAGTTACAAAAAAAAAAAAAGTTCCCTCCCTAGGAGTTCTCTATAATATCACTGCTTCTTAAACTGTGGGTCGCAACCCCGTATGGGGATTCAAAAACTTTAGCAACAATAAAAGCTTTCTGAATGTGCAATGAACACAAATTAATTAAAAATCAAACATGTAAAGAATCTGAAGTGTTTTCTGACAGGACATGCCCATGATGCATTGCTTGACTTTGCTGTAGCTTTGGTTGTGAACACAAAGCATGCACACTTTGTACTGCTTATGCCCTCAGGTTACACAACACCAACAAATCCTGCCAAAATGGGAAAGGGGTCCTGAGTGGACAAAGTTCAAGAAGCCCTTCTCTATATCATTGAAATCCTAGGTATTGTCCTTATCTCTATGATAAATAGAGGAATAACCCTTAAAACTGGTTCATCGTTACATATATCTTGATCAAAGGCTAAAGATGGCCAATTAATTGGGCTCTTATAAAAAAAATGAGATGCTGATTAAATTGTTTTAGGGAAATTGCATGATGCTTTTGATGACTGCAAGTTTCGCCCTGAATCAAAAGCCTCCATTAACCTCAATATTTTCCCAATGATAAAATATGGCTGAGTCATGGAATATGACAGGATTATAGTTGAGAGTCATTCCAAGGGTATTGGAGAGGCATGTGTTCAGGAACATATTATTAATGAAGGATTGTCCAAAAGAAGCAGTGTTAAGGATATCACCAAAGAGGAATCCCACTAGAAGAGGAGGTGAACCAATTATGGTGTGAAAGCAAAACATATGATAGTGGGCTTCCTGAAATGTTAAGAGATATAGAGGAAGACACTCAGCACATCTGGTGACTTTATGAAGGATCCTTCACTTATGGAGGATTTCCTGAAAGACCTGGAAAAAGAGTCTCACAGATCATGAAGGCAGAGAAAGACTTCTATCTGCTTATTTGTAGAGGGAGTATCTGCACCAAAGAGATCAAAGATCTAGCAAAGAATCAGACTATGCTATATGCCCTGTGCTGTGAGGTGCATAAAGAGAAAATAAGACAGGTTCCTACCCTCATGGAGCTTACAAATAAAGGGAAAGAAGATATGCACACAAACTGGAATATAGGTATTATAGGAAGTGAAGTGCTAAGAGAGCCAATACTGGGAGATTAGGAAGCAGAGACAGAAGGGAAGGGAAGAGACCTGTAGGGAGCTAGGATGAGAAAGGCTGGGTAAAGCACAGTGGAAGAAAGAAGATGTCTTGGGGCATCTAGGTGGCACAGTGAATAGAGCACCAGCCCTAGAGTCAGGAGGACCTGAGTTTAAATCCAGCTTCAGACACTTAACACTTACTAGCCATGTGACCTTGGGCAAGTCACCTAACCTCAATTGCCCTGCCCTTCCCCTTCCAAAAAGCAAAAAAACAAAAAAGATGTCTCTAAGTTAAGGGGACAATATAGAAGCAATAATACCAGTCATTAATATGTGTATAACACTTTATGGGTTATACAAAATGTCCCGAATATGACATCTCATTTGGTTCTTACAACATAAGAAGGTAAGGTTGGTTCTATTTATCTGCATTTAACAGATAAGGAAACAGACTTAGATCACAAAGCTAGTAAGTTGCAGAAACAAAACGAGAACCCAAATGGTGACAATATCATAGAAGGGTCTTCTCTCAGTGTTCATTGGCCACTCCTGCAGATTTGATGGTATTGCGGTTTCATGATGTGTTGTGGTGGAACCGCTCAAAGAATTCAGAGTCAGACCACCTCTAATCCAAGTATAAGCATTTATTGAGATTGATGCCTCTCATGAAGCAGGTGGAAGTTTTAAGAGGAACCAGCAACTTTAGAAAAAGCAAGATGGATTTTTATAGGATAAAGATGCAATTACATAATCAAAATTTACAAAGAATAGAGGAATATCATTAATATTAAAAAGGCAGGAGGAGTTTGTCAAGGGATTAGGTAATGGAGGAGGGGTCCCATCTATGGTTCTGTGGTTAAACATTCTGGTCATGCTGCTATAACAGCAAGCACACTAGCACCCCCAGAATGGCTGCCAACACAGGTTCTTAGATTTGCGTTTCTAAAGGAAAGCAACTCAAAATGGGTTAACAATCTTGCTTTAATCAAACATATGTCATTTACCTAGTTCAAGGGAAAAAAGTCAGTACCCCGAACTTCAGAAAATACAAAGGTTACAAGCAGACAGAAACAGATCAACAGACAAGACTTCCAGCTGTCTGACCATTACATCCATACCTAGTCAGTTACCAGAGAGGGAAGCACCAACATCTGGGTTTTCAAAGCCAGGGGGCTCAATGGCTGCCCAGAGTCTCATCTGGTCAAATCACACAACTCTTCTCAAAGTGAGCCCCAAAGCAAAGCCTCACATCAGGGCATATATAGCCTTTTTATGGCTCAGAGAATGTCACAACCCTCTTGACCCACTGCCCAATCACACAGCACCAAGGTGTGGGCATTCCTGAAAACCAAGCCTCCCTCCACAGGCTCCATGTGACCACATTCAGCCTATTAGGGGGCAGAGAATATAGATTCTAAGAGTCACTTAAGCCTATCAAAGGACCTAGGGACAGGGAAGATCTTAAATTCCCATTCCCATAACAGCTGCCCTCCTAGCTATTGTGGTCCTGTCTTGGGCTAGATGGATGATGTGACTGGGACTGAATACAAGGACACACCTGTTTCTGTGGGAATGGGTCTGGGGGCAGTGACCAGGTAGAGGAAGTAGCTGGTTTCCATCGAATAGACACACCTGCTGTTTCTGTGGGAACTAAGTTCAGGGACACACCTGTTGTTTCAGTGAGCAGGGAGTTATATACAAAGAAGTTAGGATGTTGGTGGGGGATGGAGAGGCTAGGTAGGTGCAATGGGCTTGCTGTTCAGTAGGGTCAGGCCTATAAGGAAGTTAGAATATTGGGGCTGGGGCAGCTTTATTAGGATTCCATCAATGGGGTACAGAAGGGAAGGGAATCATTACCTACTTTTTTTGGGGGGGAGAGGCAATTGGGGTTAAGTGACTTGCCCAGTACCACACAGCTAGAAAATATCAAGTATCTGAGGTCAGATTTGAAATTAGGTCCTCCTAGGGGCGGCCAGGTGGCTCAGCAAATAAGAACACCGGCTCCAGTGTCGGGATGACCTGGGGATCAAATCTGGGCTCAGATACTCAGCACCACACCCAGAAATAACTGGCCGTGTAACCTTGAGCAAGTTACTTAACCCCAACTGCTTTTAAAAAAAAAAAGAAATTAGGTCCTCCTGACTGCAGGGCTGGTTCTTCATCCACTCTGCCTCCTATTATAATGGGAATAATCATTTACTAAGCACCTACTATGAGCTAGGCACTTCACAAATATTTGGTCCTCATAATAACCCTGGAAGGAAGGTGCTATTATTATCCCCATTTTATAATTGAGGAATTTGAGGCAGGTGGAAGTTCAGTGATTTGTCCAGTGTCAACCAGCTAGTAACTTTCTGAGGCCAAATTTGAAGCCAGGGCTTGCTTCTTCATTCCAGGCCCAGGCACCACAGTGTGTTAAGGTTTACATGGGGTGTTCAGGGAGAACTAGCACCTCTGGTGTGAGTCCTTTTTGGTGTCAGGATTCCCTTATACTTTTAAAAATTACTGAGGTCTTCCCCCCCCCCAATTTTTTGTCTAGGTAGGTGATATCTATTGATACTTATCATATTAGAAATTAAAACATCTTAGTATTATTATGAAAATAGTTTGGACTACACAGACCCCTCGAAAGATTCTTGGGGGCCCCAGAGGTCCTCAGACTGCACTTTGAGAATCATTGATCTAGTCCAATCTCCTCATTCTACAGATAATAAAAAGAGCTTTCACTGAAAGAAAAAATGACTCTACTTCATCACTGATCTTGTAAGAAGCAGAACTGAAAACTGAACCCAGGTCTCCTGACTCCCAGTCTACCACCCCTTCCATTACATAATACATGACTTCTTCCTCTTTCTACCCCCAACAGTTGTATCATCCATAAATGATACTTTACAATCCATGCTGGTCTACAATTCAAATACAGACTATATGCTGCAGAATTCAAGAGGAAAAATATGTCAGTGAAGGCTGAAATGGTCAGGGAAGACTTTATGGAAGAGATGGACTTTAAATACCTACTATGTGTAATACTTCCTCACTGGGCCTTATATATAGTAGGCAAGAGGATTTTTGTTTCATTTATTTTTTTGATGAATGAATAGTACCAGATAAGGTTGGATAGGTGGGATTGAGCCTTAAAAGCCAGTTAGAAGAGATAAAACATAATGCTGAGATATATAGTATTACAACATGGCAGGCTCTTCTAATGAGATATTTCACATTTTCTTATATTTTTTCATTCTTTGATTTTGTTTTATTGTTTCTTGATGTCTCATGGAGTCATTAACTTCTACTTGCCCAATTTTGATTTTTAAGAAATAATTTTCTTCAGTGAGCTTTTGTGCTTTCTTTTCCATTTGGCCCATTCTACTTTTTAAGGAATAGTTTTCTTTTTTTTTCTTCTTTTTTTGGAGGGGGGGTAAGACAGGGAATTTGGGGTTAAGTGACATGGCTAATAAGTGTTAAGTTTGAACTGAGGTCCTCCTGACTCCAGGGCCGGTGCTCTATTCACTGCGCCACCTAAAGACCCCAGCAATAGTTTTCTTTATAGAATTTTTTTACATCTTTTCCATTTTTTGTGCTTCCTTTACCAAGCTGTTGATTCTTTTTTCATGATTCTCTGACATCACTCATTTTTTTCCCCAATTTTTCCTCTACCTCTCTTATCTGATTTTTAAAATCCTTTTTGAGTTCTTCTAGGAATTCTTTTTGGGGTCTAAGACCAATTCACATATTTTTTGAGGCTTTCCCTTTAACCATTTTGACACTGTTTTCCTCTTCTGAGTTTGTGTTTTGATCTTTCCTGTTGTAATGGCAGCAAAGAAGTAGTTAACACCTTGTTTCAGCTATTTAGTTGACACCTTGTTTCAGTTCTTGCTCATGATTGTATCAAGTCTTTGTTGAGTAGCAGAACTTGTGAACCCCACAACTTGTGAACCCTAGAACTTGTGAAGTACTGTTGCTGATGCAACAGGAAGGGGAGGAGCTAATGACCATATATAAGGAGAGGCCCAGGCTGGAGATAGCAGAACTGAGAAGAAAGAACTGAGCAGAACTGAGAAGAGAAGAACTGAGCAGAACTGAGAAGAACAGAGAAGAACTGAGGAGAGAACTCTTGTCATGGCAGAGTCAAGAAGGAGAAAACTTGTGGTATATTAGCACTCTATGTTCATCTGTTCTGTCTGTGTGGATGTTTGTTTGTGATACTTTGTACAGAAGCCCTGGGACCTTACTGGAAGCCCTGAAGAGGATTTTCTGGTTGTCTGTTTACAGAAGTACCGGAGGAGGGTTTTGAAGGTCCTGGGACATTACTGATGATTTGTGTGACCTTGTTTGTGGGTCTCTGTTGATTTCACAGGCAGATAGTGAATTGATGATGGTGTCGGCAATGTGCATGTGCAATGTGCATGAATGTTGTCTTGGCTCTGTTAAGCTTTGTTTTCCCAGAAACAGGAACTGTGAAGGACTTGAGGTGGACTGAATAATATGAGCTTCAATATGGAATGGGAACCGTACAAGAAACTAGATGAGGAACTGGACAAGTAGCTGAGAGATGACTGCCTTTGAATACAGGTGACAGTTGAGTAGATTCAGGCAGGAGCTGGGACCATAGAAGAGGAAACATGGAAGCTGAGAGCCAGCCTTGAGTTAAGATGAAAGAAGAATTTACTTGGATACTGTGTATTTATTGATTGAGAAGATCATGATTTCCTGTGAAGGAAGGCTGGAGAACTTTGACCTTTGTACTTTGTGTCCCTTAAGGAGGCCTGCTCCTTAAGGATGATTGAATTAAGGACTTACTGAATATGTTTAAAACTATGTGACCACTTTGGTGAAATCTATGTGGCCACTTTAGTGATGAGTTGCTATGTTATAATATTGTGAATGCTGTACCTTGATTTATGTCAATGTTTTGTCTTAGTTTGTTACTGAATAAATCGAGAGTTTACTATGCTATGTAATCGGAACCTTGAAGCTGTTTACAGCAGCACTCCTCTGGAAAGCTGCTTGTGCTTGGCTTTACACCTGTCACCATAGTAACTTTCTATGGTCAGGTTCTTTTTTGTGTGTTTTGCTCATTTTTCAAGCCTATTTCATTACTTTTAACTTGATGTTAAAATTGAGCTCTGCTCCTGGTGTATAGGGAGTATGGTTCCAAATTTCAAGTTTTTATGATGCTATTTTCAGAGTTAACCCTGGGAACCTGTAAGATTTCAGTTCTTCCAAGGTGGCATGATCTAAGGAGAGGTGTGGTCACTGTTCTCTTGGCCTGTGGTCTGGTCTGTGAGCAACCACAAGCATTTTTTTCCACCCTGGGAATTGTGCTCAGGATCCCCACTCTCCTCTAGAGTGCTAATGCTCATTCTCACCATGGGACTGCAAACTGGCCCTGTAACCTGGATTCACATATTGGTAATGCAACAGAGTCCTGTACTGAGTGCCAGCAAAGTGTGCCTTATTATCTCCTTCTGACCAGTTGTCTGACTCCCTTACCCACTCTGGGCTGAGAGCTCTGGAAGTCGCTGTTACAGATATATTAATTTCTAAGGCCTATGCTGGCTTACTGAGGTGGGGCCTTGATGCAGGCTTGACTTGGTGCTGCCAATGCTAGGCTGTCCTCCATTCTTACACCAATGAGACAGATCTTTCCTGTAAACCTTCTAACTGATCTTGGGCTCGAAAATTGTTTCATCCATCGTTTTGTTGGCTCTGCCACTCTAGAATTCATTTTAAGGCATTAGAGTTGTTTGGAGGGGAATCAGGGAGAGCTTAGGTGAATTCCTACTTTTACTCTGCTATCTTGGCTATGTTCTCCCTCCTCCACCTTCATGGAACCTCGAACAGGAACATGATGTGTTTTAAGACTAATCTAAAGAGGTGTAGACAGGGGGAAAAGACTGGAAATAGGGAAACCATCTAGGAGCCAGTTGTATCAATATAATCATGGACTATGGCAACAGGGCCAGGACTTAGGGATGGGGAAGAGGAGGAAGGAAGGATTAGACTGGAATGAAAAGTATGAATTTAAGAAACACTGAAGGAAACATTGACAGAAGAGTTATTTAGTTGTTTTTTGACTGGATAGATGAGTCAGACACGACTCTTACATTATTAACTTGGAAGACTGGAATAACAGCAATGTCACTAACAGAGAGAAAAACTGAGGGTGAGTAAGGAGTGGAGGAAGAATGAGGTGAGTTGACAGCCGAAGTCAGAAAATGAGCGAGTTATCTGGGAGCAAAGGGCTGCTGAGAATATCTTAGGAAAAACTCACATTCAGGGGACAAGAGAGAGAATATTAGTCATTGAAAGAGAGGAGTGATGAAAGAGGCAATAGTAGAATCAAGAATGTGTCTGTAGTATCATGGAAGCTAATAAAGGAGAGCATTGCAGGAAACTATATATCCCCATCCTCCCCCTGATTGTCCTCATAACCATGACTGGGGAGAGCTTGAAACAAAAATTCAGAGAGAATTTGCAGATGTATTGAAAAATGCCTGGAGAGCTGATGGGAGCTGGAGCTGTGTTCAGATGTCCAGAGCCTTTGGAACCCAAGGCCACATGAAAAAGCTCAAGATAGGGAGTCAGAAGACTGGGTTCTAATCTTGCTTTTGTTGCCGACTCTGGGCAAATCATTTCAATTCAACAAGCATTTATTAAACGTCTATTATGTGCAAGTCACTATGCTAGGTGTCGAGATAGAAAAAAAAAAAGCATGAAACAATCTCCTCCCTCAGGGAGCTCACTTCTGATAGGGTAGGCTCCTGATTGTCGCATGTGGTAGTGCTTCCTCAGCCGGGAATACACACCCCCCTCATCCTCTTGGAATCCCCGGCTGCTTTGGAAGCTGTATCCTGAGCCCCACATCTTCCAGTTACTTGGGCCTCACCCCCCCCCATCCCAAATTACTCTGTTACCTCTGTCTTTACATATATTTTATATTTATTAAATATATGTATATACATCTTATATTTATATATGTACATGTTTCTTCCCAATGGAATATAAGCCCCTTGAGGGCAGAACTAGTGAGTATTTAGTAAATGCTTGTTGAATGAATGAACACTTCTTGGGTGTTAGGAGCACTCTGTTAGGGGCTTGGAGTTAGGAAGACCTGAAGTTGAATCCTGCCTCAGATACTTACTTAGTTGTGTAAGCCTGAGTAATTCATTCAGACCTCTGAGTCTTATCTATAAAATGGGGATAATAACACCACCTACATCACAGGATTTTGGTGAGAATCAAATGAGACAACATGTGTAAAAGGTTTTACAAACCTTAAAGCGCTATACAAATGCTAGTTATTATTATTTTTTATTAGTTCTTCATTGGTAATATAAGGATGTTGGAATAGATAATCTCCAAGTTTTAATCTAACACAAGTTCATCCCTTGTGTTCTTTGGATACCATGGGAATAAGGCTTTGTTACAGGATTACAGAGTTACAGACATAATAATAAATTTCCTTCTCCAGCTCATTTAACAGATGAGGAAACTGAGGCAAACAAGGTCAAGTGACTTGCCCAGGCTCATACAGCTAGTAAGTGTGTGAGGTCAGATTTGAACTCTGGAAGGTAAGTCTTTCTGCTTCCAGATTCAGCACTATCTACTGTGCCACCTAGCTGCCCAATTGATATTAATATCAAATGAGGATTAAATCAGGGAGATATATGTTTGCCAGAGGTATTTTCCACCCTCCTAGAGGATATTCAGCTTGGGCCCCAAATGGAAGGGTGATTTCTTATGAGGAGATCCCCTCAATGCTCCTGTTTCTGAACACTATTTTCTTTATTTCATCAAGTATCTTCAACAATGGAGAACTTCCCACAGGAAAACCATAATCCCTTTAAAAAAAAAAAAAGCTAAGTCATACATATGGAAAAATCCAATTGGATGAAAATTAACTGTTATCATTATTAGTCTCAACACAGAGCCTGGCATGTAGTAAGGACTCAATAAATGTTCCATCTATCTATTTCTCCCTCCCTCTCTCTACCTATCTCTCTCTCTGTCTCTCACTCCCTGCTCTCTCTCTGTCTCTGTCTCTCTGCCTCTCTCTCTGTCTCTGTCTCTCTCTCTGCCTCTCTCTTTTTCTTCTAGGTTCTGATACACAGTTGGATATAGAATTCATAGAATTGGTCAATCAGTACACATACCTTGTACAGAGGGTGCCCAAGGACATGGTCTGGGCCCAGAAAAGACAAGAGTGATCTGAATTTTACCTTTGGGAAAACTACACGATGATTTTTTTTTTTTAAAGACTCATCTTTTTAGTAACAACATTCTTCATAGATAGTCAAGCTTCATTCTGTTCCTGGTCTTCACCACTATGACTCGGCTGCCTTCTAATCCTGGCATTGCCCTCAGAGCCTGGGGCCTTCTCTCCCTGGAACATTTATCTCTCTGACACGTTGCCCTCTTCTCCCAATGGTGAGTTCTGGGGCCATTTTGGGACCCAGCCCAGGATGACTATTCTTCATTCTCCTCCTGGCTGTGTTTCTGACACTCTAGACTTCACCACCACCACCCCTAGTGAGTACCTTCCCCCAACCCCAACCCCTTTCAGCTCCATTTTAGACACTGGCTTGCCTCACTAGAATATAAGCTTCCCAAGGTCAAGGGCTGTCCTTCTTTCTGATTGGCTTTGTAATCTCACTGCCTGGCATATAGTAAGTGCTTAATAAATGCTTATGATCTGTTGCCTGCCTGCCTTCCAGTGATGCCATATGGAGAGTCAGGGAATTCCACAGTTCAAAGAATCCAAGAAAGGATTACCTAAAGAGGCACGTGTGAGAGAGCTGTAATGTGCCACCAACAAAGAGTCTTGCAAGAGAAACAACATGTAGGATGACATACACACATAGGAGGGAACTCTGGGTTCCATCTACCCAGTGCTCTGGGTAAACCCTCTGTGCAGGAGTCAGGGACGAGAATCACACAGTCAGTCAGTCAGTCAGCTAGGATTTGATCAAGAATAGGTAGCAAGTAGGGGTGGCTAGGTGGCTCAGCGAGTAAGAGCACCAACTCCAGTGTCGGGATAACCTGGGGATCAAATCTGGGCTCAGATACTTAGCACCACACCCAGAAATAACTGGCCATGTAACCTTGAGCAAGTTACTTAACCCCAATTGCTTTAAATAAAAAAAAAAAAAGGTAGCAAGTGAGGCAGTTAGCTGGCACAGTGAGTAAAGCGCCGGCCCCAGAGTCAGGAAGACCTGAGTTCAGTTCCGGCCTCAGACACTTAACACCCACACACACACAAAAAAAAAAACTAGCCGTGTAACCTTGGGCAAGTTACTTAACCCCAATTGCCATCCAAAAGGCAAAAAAAAAAAAAAGAAAGAAAAGAATAGGTAGCAAGGTGGGGCAGCTAGGTGGTGCAGTGAATAAAACACCAGCCCTGGAGTCAGGAGGACCTGAGTTCAAATCTGACCTCAGACATTACTAGCCATGTGACCTTGGGCAAGTCACGTAATCCCAATTGCCCTGCATTCCCCCCACCTCCTCCCCCCAAAAAAGAATAGGTAGCAAGGTTCACCATTTAGGTAGCGTACTCAGGCAGGTGAGGCCACAGAACCATCAAAGGGTCAAAGCATTTAAGGTTTACAAAGCACTTCCCTCATAACAACCTGGAAAATAAGGTAGTAGAAAAAGAATTATCCCCATTTTACAGAAAGGGAAATTGAGGTTCAAAAGTTCACCCAGACTCCTAGCTCCTAGTCATCCACTATACCACCTTAAGGCTCACTTGCTCAATGACTGATTGAATCATGAGATTGTGAGTAAGAGTTCAGAGAAGGGGAAAATGGTCCTGAGCTAGGAAAGACTTCAGAAGCTTCCTGGCTCTAATGGTGCTCTATTTTGGGTTTTTAATAGAATATTCAAGCAGGAATAGGTCAGCTCATCCAGCCTTCTCCTCCTCTCCCCACACATTTTACAGGTAAAGAAACTGAGGTTCTAAAAGTTCCAGAATGTAAAGGGAATTAATGAAAAGAAATGCTAGGGAAGTTGGCCTAGCTATACCAGACTTTAATCTGTATTATAAAGCAGCAATCATCAAAAATGCTTGGTACTGGCTGAGAAATAGAGTAGTGGATCAATGGAATAGATTGGGCACACGAGAGTCAGCAGTCAATGACTAGATTAATCTACTGTTTGATAAACCCAAAGACCCCAGTTTTGGGGATAAGAACTCACTATTTGACAAAAACTACTGGGAAGGGGGCAGCTAGGTGGAGCAGTGAATAGAGCACCAGCCCTGGAGTCAAGAGGACCTGAGTTCAAATCTGACCTCAGATGCTTAACACAAAAACTAGCTGTGTGACCTTGGGCAAGTCACTTAAACCCAATTGCCCTCCAAAAAGAAAAAAAAAAGAAAAACTGTTAGGAAAACTGGAATATAGTATGGCAGAAACTGGGCATAGACCATTATCTAACACCATATACCAAAATCAGGTCTGAATAGGTGCCTGATCTAGGTATAAAGGCTGATAATGTAAGCAATCTGGGAAAGCAAGGAATAGTTTACCTGTCAGATTTATGGAGAGGGGAAGTCGTTATGGCCAAACAAGAATTAGAGATCATTACAAAATGCAAAAAGGGTAATTTTGATTACATTAAATTAAAAAGTTTCTGTACAAAGCCAATGTAACCAAGATTAAGAGGGAAGTAGAAAATTGGGAAAGAATTTTTACAACCAATTTCTGATAAAGGCCTCATTTCCTTTTTTTTTTTTTGCCTTTTGGAGGTGTAGCAGCAAGCACCCCAAGTGTCCCCAGGGTTTGCTGCTACCACAGGTTCTTGGATCTGCTTTGATAGAGGAAAGCAACTCAAAATTGGTTAACAAGCTTACTTTAATCAGTCAGACATATATCGTTTACCTTGTTCAGGGGAAAAGGTCAGCACCCCGAACTTCAAAGTATACAGGCAGAATTATCAAGACAGAAACAGATCAAGTATACAGATTTCCAAACTGTCCAACCATTACATCCATATCCAGTCAACATCTGGGTTTCCACATCTGGGTTTTTCAAAGCTGGGGGGGCCCTGGACAACGGCTTCCCAGAATACAGATCAAATCACAGAACACTTCTCAAAGTGAGCCCCCAAAACAAAGCTACACATCAGGGCTTATATAGCCTTCTCCTGGCTCAGAGAATATAACAACCTTATTGACTCACTGGCCAATCAAAAAGTATCTACTGAAAAACAAGCCTCCCACCCCAGGCTTCAGGTGCACTTTAGCCTAGGGGCAGGGAAGATCTTCTAAATTTGCATTCCCATTACAGGAGGTCAATTGGGGTTAGGTAACTTGCCCAAGGTTACATGGCTAGTTTTTTTTTGTGTGGGTGTTAAGTGTCTGAGGCCGGAACTGAACTAGGATCCTCCTGACTCCAGGGCTGGCACTTTACTCACTGAACTATCTAGCTGCCCCTAAAGGCCTCATTTCTAAAATATACAGAGAATTGAGTCAAATCTATAAGAATACAAGTCATTCCCCAATTGATGAATGGTCAAAGGATATGAACAGGCAGTTTTCAGAGGAAGAAATTAAAGATATCTATAAGCATATGAAAAAATGCTCTAAATCAATATTGATTAGAGAAATGCAAATCTAAACAACTCTGAGGTACCACATCTCAACCAGTCAGATTGGCTAAGATGACAAAACAGGAAAATGACAAATGCTGGAGAGGATGTGGAAAAATTGGAACATTAATGCATTATTGGAGGAGTTGTGAACTAATCCAGCCTTTCTGGAAAGCAATCTGGAACTATGCCCAAAGGGCTATAAGTAATTTCATACCCTTTGACCCAGCAATACCACTTCTAGGGTTGTATCTCAAAGAGATCATAGGAGTGGGAGGAAGACCCACATATATACAAAAATATTTATAGCAGCTCTTGTTAGGGTGGCAAAGAATTGAAAATTAAGGGGATGCCCATCAATTGGGGAATGGCTAAACAAGTTGTGGTATATGAATGTAATGGAATACTATTGTGCTATAAGAAACAAGGAGCAGATGGACTTCATATTTACCTGGAGAGGCTTATACAAACTGATACTGAGTGAGAAGAACAGAACGAGGAGAAATTTGTACACAATTACAGACACAATGTATGTGTGACGACCAACTTTGATAGACTGGACTCCTCTCAGCAATGCAGGGTTATAAGTCAACCCCAAAAGACTCATGAGGAAGGAGATGTCTACATTCAGAGAAAGAACTAGAAAGAACAGAGTTTTGAATGCAGATTGAAGCAAACTACCTGCTCTCTTTTTTTTTTCTTGTTTGGTTTTGTTTCCTCTTTCCCATTGTTCATTCCATCCATTACAATCCTTCTTTGTAACCTGACTAATGTCTAATGTGAAAGTATTTGCAGATCCTATACTTGATTGCATGCTGCCATGTGGGGGAAGGGGGGCAGGGCGGGGGGGAGGGAAAGAAGGAGAGGGAGGAGGAGAAAATTTGAAACTCAAGGGATTGTGGAACTGAGTCTTGCAAATTAAAAGTAAACAAACAAATTAATAAAGACAATTTTTTTAATAAAGGAAAAAAAAAGAAACTGAGGTTCTAAGGGTAGAAATTCAATAGCTAGTTAGTGGCCCAGCTCGTCTATTTGGGGCTAGAACCCAGATCTCCTGACACCCTGCCTGATACCCCGTCCACCGTTCTCCCACACTTAGAGCATGCCCTTAGTTTCCAGTTCTTTGAAACAGAAGCTTCATCCAGCTAAAGGACTCCAGACCCAAGGCAGCACACTGTTTTGGTACAGGTCTGCTTTAGGAAGTTTTTCCTTATAATGGAGCTGAAATCGCTATCTCTCTGCAGGAGTGAGACCCATTCATTGATCCTACTTCTGCAATCCTAAATCTTTTTCCACATGTCAAAAATATGTGATGTCTTTAGGGTGAGTATTCCTGCCACCTAATCTCAGGTATACATTACTCTTTTTTCTAGTATAATTTAATTTTTTTCAATTAACAAAAATCTATTTTTTTTCCTCCCACCTGCTTCCCTGCTTATAACAGATGAGCACAATCAAGAAAACAAAGTCCTGCATCGGCCATGTCCAGAAATTCTGTGGCCTATTCAGTACCCTAAGTCCATCCCCTCTCTGTCAGGAGATGGATAGTGTATTTCACCATCACCCTGTAATCATTGGTCATTGCATTGGTCAGAGTTCTCAAGTCTTTTTGTTGTTGTTGTTGCTTTTTGGAGGTGGGGAAGGCAGGGCAATTGGGGTTAAGTGACTTGCCCAAGGTCACATGGCTAGTAAGTGTTAGTATCTGAGGCCGGATTTGAACTCAGGTCCTCCTGACTCCAGAGCTGTTGCTCTATTCACTGTTATCACCCAGCCATCGGGCTCTCAAGTCTTTCAAAGTTGTTTGTTGTAAGGAAGTGATTATTTTTGCATAAATTGTTCTCTTGGTTCTTCTCATTTCACTCTGCATTAGTTTATACAAGTCTTCCCAGGTTTTTCTGAAACCGCCCTTTGTCTATTTCTTATAGTACAATAGCATTCTATTATATTCATCTGCCATAATTTATTCAGGGGTAGTACCCTATAACTTCCAGTTCTTTGTCAATATTAAAAAGAGTTGCTAAAAACACTTTTCTAATATAGGTCTTTTTCCTTTGATATAGGTTCTTAAGTTTAAGACAGTTACCAGAAAGTCAGTGGCATTCATTGGCTTGCACCACTGTCATTTGAACGTAAGATTTCCTGATCCACTACACTGCCTGTCTCTTCCACATGACAACCCTTTAAATATTGGAAGGCAGCCAGCTTGTTTCTTCTGACTCTTTTCTTCCCCTCCCCCCAACCCAAAAATCTCTCTTCCATAAGAGATGTAGTAGGCCTTCACTCACTAATGAGATTAGCTAAAGACAAAGGGCTGGGAGAAAGGATATAATTAGGGAAGTACCAGGAAGGGGTTTATTTTAAGAGTTACTGGTACTTTAAAAACCCTCTATTACACACCATGGTTTTCTAATTGCTTCTCAGTCCCATTGCACAGGGCCACATTTCGGGAGGGGCAAAGCATAGTACTCATGGAAGGATAGTCAGAAATAGCTCTCTCCTTTGGGAGGGAGAGAACTAGAGAGTAATTAAATGTATGGGAAGATTAAATTGGGTTTAGTTTGGAAGATTGAGGTTCCTCCTTCTAATCACATTCCTCATGCCCCACAAAAGCATGTAAAGGGATCTTCCTGACCAACCACTTCCACCCCAATTTTAGCATAAATTCTGAATGTGGAGTAAGTAACCTGGAGTCAACAGACTTGAGAAAGCTACTTAAATTCTCTAAGCCTCAGTTTCTTTATAATTTATAAAGTGGAGGAAGGTAGTGTAGGTGGCGAAGTGAATAGAGCACCAGCCCTGGAGTCAGGACAACCTGAGTTCAAATCCAGCCTCAGACACTTAACACTTACTAGCCATGTGACCTTGGGCAAGTCACTTAACCCCAATTGCCCTGACCTCCCCCTCTAAAAAGCAAACAACAAAAAAAAATTTTTTTTAATAATTCATAAAGTGGGGTCAATCACAGAATCTCAATGGGAAGGGGGTGATAAGAATCATCCCTTCAGAGGCTATCTGATAATAAAACAAGAACCCCATTACAGCCTACATCTAATTTAGGCTTAATGAGCAGTAGGGTGGGGAAACATCTTACCATTTGAGCATTCTTCCATTTTGGAGAATTCTTATTAGGAAAAAAAGATCTACAGCTGGAAGGAATCTTAGAAGTGTCCAACACTTGTACTTTATAGTAGAGGAGATCAAGGTCCATAGGGCTTAAATGATTTGCCCAAGATCACATAGATTGGTAGCAGAACCAGTACTGGCCACAGGTTCCCTGACTCCAAATTCGTTGCTCCTTCTACTGCATCCTTATTCAATTGAATCTAATGTTTATTTCATCGTAACTTACATATTTGGCATCCCTTTCTCTCTAGAATATTCCCTGCACTTGAATTCTTGAATTTGGTCCCCAGTTCTTGGATTGGCTGCTATTCCAAGTTTCCAGGGTCCCTTGTTGATCTGTACTCCTAAAGCTTTAGCTCATGAGCCCCCATTAGTGAGCTTCCCCTTAGTCAATCAATAGGCACAATAAGCTCAAAGCAAAGGTATTTCCTAAGGTGGCATCATAATAAGAGTAGCTACTAAAAAGCTCCTCTATAATCCTGGGGTTCACTCTTACACAGTCACAGAAAGAGTCCATGGGAAGGGTGGAGACAAAGTTAAAGTACGAGGTAATGAGGCACACATTTGCTGCCAAGATAATTCATGACTCTGCTACTATGAGAACCTGATATCCTTTTTTTTTTTGGTGTTATACAAAGCAATTTTAAATCTGGATTTCTTTACACATGAATTGGGCTTTTAAAGGGATGTGATAAGAAATAGATTTTTGAAAACTGTTAAATATTTAATGGGGTATATTTGGTTATAAACAGTTAATATTTACTTTAATAGGAACTTTTTGATGATTATGAAAGTGTATAGGGTACATTAAAGATATAGTTTCAACATGTTAATGATGAGTCAACAATCAGGTATTTGCTGCCTATCTGAAACCCCAGAATCTGGGTAGTTTCAGTTTATAAGCAAAGGATAAATGAAATGTTAACTGATTAGGAAAACATCAGGGAAGATATTCAAGCCCTATGTTAGTGAAATTTTGCTACTTAAGGTAAAATTCTTAGGACTGTAATTTATTATTGTTTTGAGCTTTATTTTACAGGGATAGTTTTCTGAATTGTCATGAAGCCAATAGTAGAAAATGGCATGTGCTTCAGTCTTGAAACTGCTAATGGTGGATGTCTAAACCTGGAAGAAGTTTTGGGGATGATCATGGCACCGCCTAGGTCAGAGCCTCCTGAGTCCATGGTCATTCCCCCTTGGTCTTCAGGACTCAGCTTGGATGTAGGGGGTTGTGAAAGTAGAGTGAGCCTCTGGTCAATTAAGGCAGGGCTGCTAGAACTCCCCTTCTGCTCTCTGGTGGCATATCCTTTCTATTCTTGAAGGTCTTCATGTATCACCCCCTTGGGTGCAGTATCTTTGCTTGGAGAGTCACTCAGCTGGGATCCCTAGGTCACTGCCACTCCACAGCTTGACTCTTGTTTAGCAGGCTCTCTGGAATCCATAGTCAAATCTTCCTCTTGCTTTCAGACACCAGGCTCCTAAAAGCAGTGTCCTCCCTCTCTGAGTCTATTTCTGTCTGGAGAGTGTTTCTCTGCTCCCTATTGGGTGCATTGATCTCTTACTGGGCTCAGAAATCACACTTCACAAAGCCACTCCTGACTTGCACTGGATTCTTAAGTTAGTAAACTAGCTTTTTAAAAGGGACCGATGGCATGGCCAAAAGTTGCCATGGCAACTATGCCTGGCCTTCTAATTCCATCATGGAGAAATTCACACTTCATTCTTCCTTCAAGGGGTACCAGGGTGTTAACAGCTTATATAAACACTTCCTCATCTCTATTATCTGCCCCTTCACTTTCTATAATTATATCCCTCTCATCTTTACACTTAATTTAACACCTTGTTATCTGTGGTTTTATTCTAGGTTAGGGGGATCCAGTTAGTCAGAGACCAATCCCCCCCCCCCATTTATGCACTCAATCCTTCTAGTTTTACCTCTAAGGGCAAAGGGGCAAATCCAAGTGTGATCCCACATGAAAACTGTTCTGTCAAATATTTGAAGACAGCTAATCATGACTCAACACCACCCAGAAGAGGTGCTCACATGGCATTCCCTAGACCCCCTTCACCAAGTGGCCATACCCTCTGGATATTTCCTAGGCTATATCCTTCCTAAACTGTGGTGCCTAAAATGGGAGGTGATATTCCAGATGTTACTGACCAGGGGAGAGTTCGATGTAATGATCACTTCCTGTGCATACACTATGCTTCAGAATTTTGTTGTTGTTTTTCAGATAAACTGCTCTCCCGTCAGGCCTCTCATATTTTGTTTTTGTGAAACTGATTTTTTTGTAACCCAAGGGTTTGACTTTACACTTATCCCTATTAAATGCCTTATTAGAATGATCTCACATTCTACCACAATCTTTTTTTGGATACTGACTCTGTCATGCCATATATTAACAATTCATCTGATTTTTGCATCATCTCCAAATTTGATGAGTATGCCAGCTACACTTTTATCCAAGTCACTGATAAAAAATGATAAATAGCCCAGAGTCAAGGCCAGATGCCCGGGGCACTCCATTAGAAATTTCCTAGTTGGGGCAGCCAGGTGGCTCAGTGAGTAAGAGCACCGGCCCCAGTGTCGGGATGACCTGGGGATTGAATCTGGGCTCAGATACGTAGCACCACACCCAGAAATAACTGGCGGTGTAACCTTGAGCAAGTTACTTAACCACAATTGCTTAAAAAAAAAAAAAGAAATTTCCTAGTTGAGCCACTGATGGCTGTGCTTTGAGTTTATCCATTTAACCAGTCCTGAATTCTAACTCTTGCTAACATTTTACCTACATTATTCCATTCTGTCCATAAGAATAGCGAAAATCTAGGTAAACTCTTTTCATCAGGGAGATGAGGGATTGCTTACAGATGTGGAATGTGGCTATCAGATGGGGTCACCATGAGAGTTGATTTTGTTTAAATGTGTTTCCTTGTTGAAAGTAGATGTCCATCTATTGGGAAATGTTAAACAAAAAGAGGACTTTGTATTTGATCCTAGAGGTCATAGGGGGCCACTGGAGTTTATTTCCATAAGATTGGGGGACTTAAAGGATAGACAAGCTGGAAGAGACTTAAGGCAGGGAGGCCAATTAGAAAGGTGCATGGTTATGAGGGGCTGAACTAGGGTAGTGGTCCTTTGGGTGAAGAGAAGAAGATTTATGTGAAATTTCTTTTTTTGCTTTTTGGAGGGCAATTCAGGTTAAGTGACTTGCCCAAGGTCACACAGCTAGTTTTTGTGTTAAATGTCTGAGGCCATATTTGAACTCAGGTCCTCCTGACTCCAGAGCCAGTGCTCTATTCACTGCACCACCTAGCCACCCCGGATTTATGTTAAATATTGAGAAAGGAATTACAAGATTTGGTAATGGATTGGTTTTATGGAGTAAGCAAGAGAAATAAATCAAAGATGATTCTGAGGTTGTGAATCTGCCTGACTAGGAAGATGGTAGTCACCTCAATAGTAACAGAGAAGTCAGGGTAGCAAGGTCATGCAATGCATAGAGCAGCAGCCTTGAAATTGGGAGAACCTGAGTTCAACTATGGCCCCAGACACTTACCAGTTATGTGACCCTAGGCAAGTCACTTAACCCTGAATGCCTCCAGGGGAAAAAAATAATAATAGAGAAGTTAAGAAGAGGAAAAGATTTTTTGGGAAAAAGTAATGCTTTGTACATCTGGAATTTGAGACAACTATAGAATGTCTAGTTTGAAGTGGCTGATGAGTGTTGTTCGCTCATTTCCAGACTCTTCATGACTCTATTGACCTCATGGCTCTTCTAGCCTCCACCATCTCCCAAAGTCACATGATGAGGCCAACCCTTCTAGACATACCAGATTTTTGTAGCTTAATGATGTTTTCTTCCTGACAAGAATATAATCAGACATCTTGCTACTGTTCCTATCTAATCCTTGTTACATGTAATGCTTATTGACCTAGTAGAGACCTTCTGACTAATGCTGCAGTGTGTCCCTCTGCCCTTAGACAGTATATGGCCAAGAGATTTGGGGTAGGGATGGAGAAGTTCATTAATTGTTTAGGTAAAAGTTTGAGTCTTTTCCCTAAAATGATAATGAAAAGTTTTTGAAAACTAAAACATTTTCATCACAGCAAAAGCTCTGGGGAAGTAAGAAAATACTTGAAGTAAGAAGCTTCTGTAGTTAGTCTAATGGAAAATTGTGCTCTTATATTATGCAGGAATTTCTGTTTATGGCTTCCCATTTTTTATAACTGATTTGCTCTGAACCAATGCTGTGAAATATTGAATTCCTTTGTAAATTATTATTTAGAGAAAATGGTATTTTTGCCTTGGGTGCATAAAATTAAATATGTTGCTGTTCATTAATTCAGTCATGTCCAACTCTTTGTGATCCTGTGGACCATAACATACCAGGCCCTTCTATTCTCCACTGTCTACCAAAGTCTGTAGGAGGAGAAAATGAGGCTGGTGATCTCGAAGTCCTCCCTCACTGAAATACAATTCATCTGCCAGTCGTGGCATCATCTTCTTGAGAACTAAGGACAAACAAACAACAGCCAAAGTCGGCCCAAGTTCATCTTCATGGTTTCCATAACATTATTCACCTCATCCTCTTCCATTCCCTTCTCCTTTTGGTTTCAATCTTTCCCAACATCAGGGTCCTTTCCAATGAGTCCTTTTTTCTCATTATGTGGCCAAAATATTTAAGCTTTAGCTACAGTATTTTTCCTTCCCATTGAAGAGGTTACCCACTGGAAAGGGCTAGGGTTGGTCTGGAGACTCCAAAATACCAAAACGCCGGGTCCTGCCGAATGAATTTGACTCAAGTCTTCTCAGTCAAAGAAAAGTAAAATTTATTTTTTTTTTGAAGCAATTGGGGTTAAGTAACTTGCTCAAGGTTACACGGCCAGTTATTATTTCTGGGTGTGGTGCTGAGTATCTGAGCCCAGATTTGATCCAGGTCATCCCGATACTGGAGCTGGTGCTCTTACTCGCTGAGCCACCTGGCCACCCCTAAGCAATTGGCGTTAAGTAACTTGCTCAAGGTTACACGGCCAGGTGTTTCTGGGTGGGTGCTAAGTGTCTGAGCCTGGGATTCGATCTCCAGGTCATCCCGACACTGGAGCCGGTGCTCTTACTCGCTGTGCTACCTGGCCGCCCCAAAAGTAAAATTTATGTTTGCAGGGGCGGCCAGGTGGCACAGCGAGTAAGAGCACCGGCTCCACCGTTGAGAAGACCTGGAGATCGAATCCCTAGCTCAGACACTTAGCACCCACCCAGAAACACCTGGCCGTGTAACCTTGAGCAAGTTACTTAACCCCAATTGCTTAGGGGCGGCCAGGTGGCTCAGCGAGTAAGAGCACCGGCTCCAGTGTCGGGATAACCTGGATCAAATCCGGGCTCAGATACTCAGCACCACACCCAAAAATAACTGCCCATGTAACCTTGAGCAAGTTACTTAACCCCGATTGCTTTAAAAAAAAAAGTTTGCTTGCATTAAGACACAGTAAGTCTGTGCTAGGTCATTCTATGACTCTCTCACTATTCTATGGCATTCTATGGTGCTCTCACACCACAGGGTGTGAGATGAGGTCTTATATAGAGAAGGTTGTGGGAGGAATCTAGGGATGGTCTAGGGGAGGAGTTTGGGGAGGGTCTTCAGGAGGAGTTAAAGGCACCCAATGAGTGATTAAGGGTGGGAAGTAGCTGGAGACTACAGACAATAGTAGGCTAGGCTGGTTCAAGGGTGGGAAGTTGATGAACAATGGAGGGCTAGGCTAGTAACAAGGCTAGTAACCAGGCTAGAGGTCTGGGCCCAGGCACAATGTAAGGCCTATTGCCTCATGCAAATGCCTCATCAAATAAGACAATTTAATCTAAAGTCCAAGGGAGGTTCCCAGAATCCTCAAGGACTCAAGGAGAGCTCGAGGGGGCTCCCAGAGCCCATACCTCATCACAATGAGTAGTCTTAGTTAATTTCTTTAAGTATTGATTGATTTGATCAAGGGATTCTCAAAAGTCTTCTCCAGGACCACAATTTGAAAACATCAATTCTGCAGTACCCAGCTTTCCTTATAGTCTGATTCTCACAGCCATACATTGCTACTGAAAAAAAACATAGCTTTGATCACATGGACCTTTGTCAACAAGGTGATGTCTCTGCTTTTTAGTGTGCTGTCCAGATTTGCCATGGTTTTCCTTCCAAGGAGCAAGCATCTTTTAATTTCCTGGCTGCAGTGTGATCTTTGAGCCCAAGAATATAAAATCTGACACTGCTTCCATCTCTTCACCCTCTCTTTGCCAGGAAGTGATGGGACCAGGTCCCTTCATCTTAGTTTTTTTGTTGTTGTGTGTTTTTTTTTGCTTTTTGGAGGGGGGAAGGTAGGGCAATTGGGGTTAAAGTGACTTGCCCAAGGTCACATGGCCAGTTTTTTGTGTTAAGTGAGGTCCGATTTGAACTCAGATCCTCCTGACTCCAGGGCCAGTGCTCTATTCACTGCACCACCTAGCCACCCCATCTTAGTTTTTTTTTTAATGTTAAGCTTCAAGTCAGCTTTGACACCCTCCTCTTCCACCCTCATCAAGAGGCTTCTTAATTCTTCTTCACTTTCAGCTGACAGAGCATTATTGGTTACATATCTGAGATTGCTGATATTTCTCCCAGAAACCTTAATTCTGGCTTTTGATTTGTCCAGCCTGGCATTTATCATAATGTACTTTGCATATAAGTTGCATAAACAGAGTGGCAGCATGTAGCCTTGTGTAAGGGTTATGGGATTTAAAGATCTTCCATGCCCCATTGGACTTGCTGATATAGCAGGAAGGGGCGGAGCAAGAGGAAGCGGAAGCCAAACTAGAGTTCCTTTGGTGGCTGGCGGTGGTGGCGACGGCAGCAGCAGCAGCAGAGGCAGCTGCAGCTCGAAGCCCTTTTTGAGTTAGCCAGAATTTCTGCTAAGGACTCCTGCTGAGGACTGCCAGGGGCCGGAGCTGCTGGGAGCGTGCTTCCCGGACGCTGGGTGGTTGCTGTGAGTGGGGAGAGGAGGACCTTTGCCTGAGGTAGCCTGTTCTGTTTCAAAGGCTTGAAAATGTGGGTGCTTTCTACTTTATCTACCTGTGCCAATGTCATAACTACTCTGATGGCTTTCACTTTCTGGTTTTGGGACTCAGTCTTTTGGTATCTTAATAAATTTTCTAGTTTATTCTCCCATATGGCAAGCATGATGTATTTTGTGATGGATAATTATATCAGCATATCTGTAATCTCCATAGGCATTGTGAATATGGCATTGCTGATACACCTTGTCATACTGGGGTTTTCTTGGCACACTGGAATGGTTTGTCATTTCCTTCTCCAGTAGATCACCTTTTGTCAGAACTCTCTTCTGTGACCCCGTTTGTCTTTGGTAACCCTGCATAGCATAGCTCCTAGTTCTCATCGAGCTAGGCCCAATCTGTCATTCTTAACCTAGCCTAGCCTAGCCCTCCATTTTCTAGCTACTTCCTACCCTTGATCCTATCAAAATATCTATACTATACCTATACCCAAATCTGTTACCTTTAAACTAGCCTAGTCCTCCATTGTCTGTCATCTAGGAAGCCTTAAGCTTCCTCCCACCCTTAATCCCATTCTGGAGTCTGATCTCAAGATCCTCCTTAGACTCCTCCTCAAGACCCTCCCCAAACCCCTCCTCTAGACCACCCCTAGATCTCTCCCACAGTCTTTCTGAATGTAAGATCCATCTTCTCTCTATGAAGGGGCTGAGATTCAATCTAGTTCAGACTCACTCTATGTCAGATTGTTCTGGCCTGCTTGTCCAACACAAGCTCACAAATACTTAGGCTCCTTAAGAGTCTACCCATTATGGCAAATCTTTAATAAACTTTGTTTTTCTTTGGATGAGAGAAGGCTTGAGTCAAATTCATTTGGCAGGACCCAGTGTGTCAGTATTTTGGGGTCTCAAGCCCCCCTAAACCCCAAACCTCAATAGTGTTGTCCTAGTGAGGATCTAGACATCTAACAAATTCTGTTTTCCTCTGGAAACTTAGGAATTTTCAGGTCCTAAAGAGATGAAATGATAATATAGAAACCTTCTATCAAAAAAAAGGAAATACAGTTAAAAAGGTCATGACATTCTCCGTGAAACCCTGCTGACCCTAAATGATTACCACTTCCTTTTCAAGATACTCTTTAACCATTTCTTTAAAATTATATTCTAGACTTTTGACATAGTCAAGTTCACTAACCTTTAGTTTGCAGACTCAAATCCTTTTCTTTCCCTGTCCCCCTTTCCCCCAAATTTAGGGCATTTGAATTTCTCAAGAGTTACAGTAATTTGACCTTTCAAAGGTTACTGACAGTGACTCAGCAATCCCCCTGCTTGGTCTTTCCTATGGGGGGGTGGGGGTGGTGGCTCATATGGGCCAGGTGACTTGAATTAATCAAAAGCGGTAAATTCTTTTACTGTCTTTCTGCTCAATCTCTATCAGTCCACTTTTTTTCTGTCCCTTTTTTTTTTTTTAAAGCAATTGGGGTTAAGTAACTTGCTCAAGGTTACACGGCCAGTTATTACTTCTGGGTGTGGTGCTGAGTATCTGAGCCCGGATTTGATCCAGGTCATCCCGACACTGGAGCCGGTGCTCTTACTCGCTGAGCCAGCTGGCCGCCCCTAAGCAATTGGGGTTAAGTAACTTGCTCAAGGTTACACGGCCAGGTGTTTCTGGGTGGGTGCTAAGTGTCTGAGCCTAGGATTCGATCTCCAGGTGTTCTCAACGCTGGAGCCGGTGCTCTTACTCGCTGTGCTACCTGGCCGCCCCTTTTCTGTCCCTTTTAAGCTAAAGATCATTCTCCTTGGCTGAGAGAAAAAGAAACAATAGAAGAATTAAGAATTAAGCAGTTCAATCTTCTTTCCATCATCTGTTATCATTGCCCCATCTACTCAGCAGTTTTATCCTTTCTTTGATCTTTCTCTTTCCATTTGATATATCTTTTAAAATTACACACACAGGGGGTGCAATGAATAGAGCACCAGCCCTGGAGTCAGAAGGACCTGAGTTCATATCCCCCCTCAAACACTTAACACTTACAGCCCTGTGACCTTGGGCAAGTCACTTAACCCCAATTGCCCTCCAAAAAGTAAAATTACATATATATCCTTTTGGATTGTGAGACAAATGAAAAACCCAAGAGAGAGTTTCTGGGTAATTGACAACCAATTTATTAATTAGACTAGCAAATAATCAATAAATTGAAGTCAGGGGTTTCTCTCAGTCACCAAACACCTATGGAGATACTGAATTCCTTGAATATTTTTAGAAAAGGGAGTGCCCTAAGCAGAAGAAATCAACCCTGACTGGTGAACAATTAATGAAAGGGTAGACATATTAATGTGCCGAAAGTCTTCAGCTCTTCCTGCTGAGAACTTGACTTGATCATGGACTCAGTTGTCCCCAGATGAGAATCCATCTCCACCCAGACCACTTAAGGTGAGCAATGGGCTGGAATTCACCTAGATTATGTTCTCTTTATCCTTTAATAAGAAAAAACTCTCCCAGTTGGTTGGGGTCCCACCCCAGATAGAAGAGAAGGCTCCTAAAAAGTTAGAGGAAGGGGGGGGGAACAGAACTGTGGAGTTTGGATTCAGTCAAAGGACCCCACTTGAGGACCTAGAGGACCACATGTGGCCTCTAGGCTACAGGTTCCCCACCCCTGGCCAATCTCATCAGCCCTGTCCTTTGGACTGATTGACCTAGAAGGACTAATCTTTTTTTTTTAATTATTTATTTTTGGAGGGGGAAAGGCAAGGCAATTAGGGTTAAGTGACTTGCCCAAGGTCACATGACTAGTAAGTGTGTCAAGTGTCTGAGGCCGGATTTGAACTCAGGTCCTCCTGACTCCAGGGCCGGTGCTCTATTCACTGTACCACTATTGCTTTTTATTAGAAGGACTAATCTTTAAAAAAGGAAGTAAAAAAGAGAAAAAAAACCCTGGACCCTGATGTTAATATGTGATTATTAATAGAAAAATACTAATTTCTCTCAGTTGTCTTTAGCTTTCCTCACAAACCTCAGTTCATCTGAGCTTTAGCAGACTTGAAGCCATTCTTAAAGGACTTTACTGACATATATTGATTCTCATTCTCTGTCACTTGCCCTTGCTTCCAACTTCTGTCCGTGTCTTTAAAACATCTACTAATCTCTGAGTTTCTCATTCATTCCTGTCATGCTCTTAGAAGGTATGTAGCACACCATTTGGGGCGACTCCCCCCAGTTAGACACTAGAATTCACAGGTTAGAGTTCCTAGAAGGCAGCTGATGCTTCATTGGCTCTTGGGTTGACAGTGTAATAACCCTGGGTTTCTAGTGCTGATTTTCATGAGCCCCTACTGATGTGCTCCCCTTCATAAACCAGAATCAATTGAATTCCATTAGCTTTTAGAACATGAATTTCCTGAGACGGCACAGCAAGAAGTTAGTATATAATATTCACCCCAAACTGGGGGTATACCACAAGGTCCCTTAAACTTGAAGCCTAATGGGTAGTGAGATAGAGAGCACATGGCAAAGGGATACCTTCTCACACTGCCCACTTTTAGTCGAGTTCTCATGAAGTTTGCTACTGGCATGGCATTGGGGATGGGACAGTCCTTCCACTGTCCATTACATAGCTGGGCTGGATCCTCACAGGGTACAGAGTCTCCCCTGGATAGAAGAGTCAGCTGGGATTGTTCCTCATACAATGTGGAGTCTCCAGCTGGACCGATCCATCCTCTGTTGGACTGGGTCAAACAGGTCAGTCAGTCAGTCAAGCATTTCTTAAACATTTACAAAATGGCAGATATTGTACTAAGCACTGGAGACACAAAGACAGCCTCTTACCCTCTCAGTCTAACAGAGTCCGCTTGAAATGAGAATATGTATCAAGCCCTTAGCACAGTGCCTGGAATACAGTAGGCACTTAATAAATGCTCTTTACCCCCTTTCTCCACTCCCCCCACCTTACAAACAAGATATAGACAGGCTAAGATAGAGACACTCAATATAAGCCATTAGCAATATAGGGGAGCAGGAAAGGCTTCTCATACCAGACTGGATTTTCACTGGGACATGAAGGGAGCCAGGGAAGCTGGGAGACAGCGAGAGAAATGCCCATAGGTGAGAGACAGAGTGTCTTGTTTGAGGAATAGGCAGGAGGCCGGTGTCTCTGGATCGCCAAGTATGTAGGAGGAGTAAGAGACATAGGAGTGGAAAGGTAGAAGGTGACCGTGTTGTAAAGGGCTTTTAATATGTTACCTGGAGGTGATGGGGAACTATTGGGGCTTATTGAATAGGGAGGTGAGGGACATGGTCAGATCTGCAAGCTAGGAAGATAAATTTGACAGCTAAGTGGAGGGTAGACTCCCGTGGGGAGATAATTGAAGCAGGGACACCAACCAGTAGGCTATTGCACTAATCCAGATATGAAGGGAGGGTGATGTGAGAGAAAGGGAAGTCCACAAGAGATGGTGTGAAGATAAAATTGATGACAACAGCCTTGACTATAGGGAATGAGAGGGAGGAGTTGAGGATGACATTCAGTTGTGAGCCTGGGACAATAATGGTAACCTCAACAGTAACAGGGAAGTTTGGAAAGAGGAAAAGTTTTGAGAGAAAGATAATGGATTTGGTTTTGGATGTGGTGAGTTTAAGATGTCTATGGAACATCCAGTTTGGGATGTTTAATGGGAAGATGGAAATATGATTCTGGAGATTAGGAGAGAGGTTAGGACAGGATAAGTAGACCTGAGAATCATCAGGATGATGATTGAATCTGTGGACAAAGTGAAATAGTATTGAGGGAGAAGAGAAGAGGCTTCAGGACAGAGTCCTGTGGGATACCCACAGTCAGCTAGACCTGAAAGAAAATCCAGCAAAGGAGATTGAGGAGGACGTGTCACAAAGGTGGGAGGAGAACCAGGAGAAGAGACTGATTAACAAGGTCAAAGGCTGGAGAGGGGTGAAGTCAAGGAGGCTGAGGATACAGAAAAATCCATTGGATTTTGCTGACTTTGGAGAGAACAATTTCTGTTGAATGCTTTAGTTTCTTCATCTGAAAAATGGGAATAACAATACTACTGACCTACCAGGATTATTATGAAGATCCAATGAGATACTGTTTGTAAAGACCTTTGCAAACCTCAAAGGGTTATATAAATGCCAGCTAGTATTGCATACTCATTTTACAGATGAGGAAACAGGTTAGGAAAGGTTAAGAGGCTTTCCATGGATCACAAAACAATTAACAACTAAGGCCCAGGAGCTAAATGCACATCTACTCAGACTCCAAGCATTACGTTCTATCCACTGAATCATCCAGCTGCCTCTAGTCTTTGTGATCCACTGGTCATATCTATTATAATTCTGTGAGTTGAACTTTAGCCTCTGCTCAAGGAGTTTACTCATCTACCCAGTCTTTAAGGGGAAATTAGGCATTCCTTTTCCATCTCTCAAATAAGGATGATGAGGTAGAGCATTAACAGGGCTGGATTGACCAGTTTTGTATTCCGGGTTCTGTCAGGTCTGCCAAGCTGGCAGAAAGTCAGGGCACTGCCCGGGTTCCTGTTTCTCCTAAAGAGTCTCTCATTTCTGCCCTGGTGCCTTTGGTGGGAGGTAGCCCAGGTGCTTCCTGGCTAATGGGAAGAGCTCTGGGCTTGCAGAGAGAAGGTTTCAAGGTTTCATTCTGCCACTTTCCTTGCATTTTAACAAACACCTGCACAAGACAGACCAAGGCTGACACTTGTCTCTATTCTCAAGGAGAGAATATGCAGGCTTCCTTGGTCTGTAGGTTTCCAGATTTCTGACGGTTTTTCTCCACGATGAGAAAGCAAGACCTCCCCTCTTCACACTTGGAGAAACTGAGTCTCAGAAACATTAACTGACATGCTGAAGACCCCCAAGTTAGTAAGTGGTAGACAGGGAGCCTCCCAATGCCTGATCCCGGGCTCTTTCTACTAGCAGGGGAGAAGGACTGACCCTGTGATTTCATTGACACAGGAACTGCCCAGGTGAGGGAACTCCCTTTACCAACCCAGGTCCATAGTTGTTCTTGCAATGTTTAGTTTTAGAGAATTTAGAGTGACTAGTTTAGGGCCACACAGCAATAGGTGTCAGAAAAAGGACTGAAACCCAGATCTAACACACGTTTATATATTTATTTTTATTTTAATACATCAACACATTAAAATCAGATTGGAATTACATTTTAATCTGGCTGAGGCCCTCATGTTGTGGGCCTAATGAGACTCTAGGGTGGGGTATCTGACACCAATCTTGATGACTCTGAACTCCTATTCATCTCTTAAATAAATGAGAGATATCTCCAGTTCCTTTGGTTGATCTCCATATCGGGTCCAGCACTCAAGACCTTCATCATGCTGGAAATGAGATATGCAAAGGCTTTGTAAACCAAAAGCTTAGGCATTTAGGGGCTGGAAGGGATAGAACGTTGGATGGGAGTGAGGAAGACCTCGGTTCAGAATCCTCAGGCATTTTCTTAAATGTGTGACTCTGAGCAAATATTTTTAACACATTCAGCCTCAGTTTTCTCATTTGTAAAAGGGGGACAATAACAGCAACTTCTTTACAGAGTTGTTGAGATAAAATGTGTATCTTTAAAACCTTAAAGCACCACATAAATGCTATCACTATTATTATATAACTGATGACCGTTATTATTAATATTATCTGCATTATTCAGAAGTATTAGGGCTTCTCCTTGAAGAGGGGAACCTAACTGGTGGCAATAGTAACCCTTCCATCCTGCCTCCCCACCAGGCTAGATCACCTGAGTAGGGAGCTGTTTGGACATCCTTGGACTTTAAACACACAACTAAGATATGCAGTCTAACCAAACAAGCAAAAGCCAGGAGTCAGAAGACTCTGTTTGGTTTCTGCTCCAAGTCTATTATTTACCAGTTGTGTGAGCTCAGTCATTACTTCCTCTCTCAGGCTTAGGGCTTTTTCCCCCTATAAAATGAGGAAAGATGGACTGGGTCATCTCCAAAGTCCCTTTCAGGTCTGATAGGCTCTGTTTAAGGTTCCTTCAACAATGCTGTTCTATGTTCAAGGACCGCTCTATGGCTACTTTCTGTAATTAATGTTGACTTTCTTCTAGTTTAGTAGGTAAAAGATATAGGTAGGCAGGTAAATAACCAGGTAGAACTTCCTAATAATGGAATAATAATGGAATGGGTTAGGTAGTGAGCTCTCCGGTTGGATAGGAATCTTGTCAAAGGGATTCCTGTAGTGAATGAGAGATTGAACTAGGTGATCTTTAACATATTCTTCAAGTTTAAGATTAAACAATTTTGAGTGTACATCATAGAATGTGTGTGGCTAGGTGGCACAATGGATAGAGCTTGGGAATTAGACTCAGGAAAACTTACAAGCTGTGTGACCTTGGGCAAGTCACTTAACAGCCCTTATAGGATTGTTGTGAGGACCCAATAAGTTAGAATACACTATATAAATGCTAGCTATTAATACTGCAGAATGTTAGATCTACAAGGCACCTTAGGATTCAATATCCTCATTTTACACCAGAGGAAACTGAGGGATAGAGAGGTGAGATGACAGACAGCAAGGTAATGCTAGAGCCAGGACTCCAGTGTGAAAGTTTGACTACCTGCACAGTGTGTGTGTGTGTGTGTGTGTGTGTGTGTGTGTGTGTGTGTGTGTGTGTGTGTGTGGTGTATGTCTGCCCCCAAATCCCCCTCAAACTTCTTCCTTCCTCACCCCCTGCCCTCCACCCCAGCCCCTCACCCCAACACATCACACACACACACACATTTTCTGTTGGCACAGCTGGGTAAACGTTTGCTTTTTTTTCCTCTGGAGTCACTGGGAATTTCCCTCTTGCTCCCCATCACGTGCATGGAGCTGAGTGGTTTGAATTCTCCCTCTGCTGGGGAATCCTGGGAACTCAGAGCTAATCAAAAAGGATGATCATCCCCAGAGAGATGAGGGACAAAGGAAAGGCCACTTTCAGAACGTGGGATTTGGAATGAGCTATCTTTTTATTTTCAAATTGAATAAACATTTCATCAATTTTAAAATTATTTTATTAAATTTTAACTATTTTATTTAATGTATTATTTAATTTTTGTTTAACTAACAAAAATCTGTCTTCTCTCTTTTCTATTCCCCACCCCATCCCTCATCTCTCATCTAAAATATTTTTATTCATTTTAAACTTAAATACAAAATGAAAAAAAGAACATTTCCATGTATACTTCAGAACATGAGAGGATTAAATATAAAACAAATTTTCATTTCACAAAAACCTGTGTAATAAATGCTATACGTTGTTTTTAAAGCTTTTTTTTGTGTGTTTCCTTCTAGGTTTTCTTTTGTTTTCTGCTGTGTTTTTATTTTTTTCTCTCTACCACCTCTCACCCCAGAAGGCTACAATTGAATGCAAATATATGTGTGTGTGTGTGTGTGTATACACACACAGACATATACAAATCTATAAATATATACATGTGTACATATATATATATGTAAGATCATATTATACATTTTTCTATTCGTCATCTCTTTCTCTTGAGGTGGATAGCATCTTCCTTCATAGGTCCAAGTCTTTCCATGTTTTTCGAAATCAACCAGCTCATCATTTCTTATATCACAGTAGTATTCTATCATAATCATATCCTGTCTCAGAGATTATCTATGAAAGTTCCCCTCCCCCAATTTTCTGCTTTCCTTCTAATCTTGGTTACATTAGTTTTATTTGCACAAGTAAATTTTAATTTAAAATAATCAAAATTAGGGGTGGCTAGATGGTTCAGTGAATAGAGCACCGGCCCTGAAGTCAGGAGAACCTAAGTTCAAATCCAGACTCAGACACTTAACACTTACTAGCCATGTGACCTTGGGCAAGTCACAACCCCAATTTCCCTGCCTTCCTACCTCCAAAAAGCAAAAAAAAAAAAAAGTATCCATTTTACATTTTTTCAATAATGTTCTCACCTTTTAATATAGGTTAAGGTCTGGTACTACTGAATTTCCCTCCTTTATTTTTTTTCCCCTTAGTTTCTTAGAAATTCTTGACCTTTTGCTCTGCCAAATGAATTTTATTATTTTTTCTAGCTCAATAAAATAATTTTTTAGTAATTTAATTGTGATGTCACTGAATAAATAGACTAGGTAAAAATTATCATTCTATATTATATTGGCTTTATCCATGAGCAATGAATATCCCTCCAATTATATAAATCTGACTTTATTTGTATAAAGAGTGGTTTACATTTATGTTCATGTAGTTCCTGTGTCTGTTTTGGCAGATATATTCTCAGGTATTTTATAATGTCTAGCTATTTTAAATGATCTAAGACAATATTGAATAAGATTGGTAACATATAGTATAGTTTCCCTATTTTCTCTTTTAATTAAATCTATTTTAGCTTTAACTTTGTCTGAGATCATGATTACTACCCCTGGTTTTTTACATTATAATTCTACTCCAACCTTTTATTTGATCTCTGTGTGCATCTCTCATTAATATTGTGTTTTCTCAAAGAAACATATTGAATTCAGATTTTTTAATCCATTCTGCTGTTTCCATTTTATGAATAAATTCATCCCATTCACATTCTGAATTATAATCACTTGTTTTGTTTTTTTGCTTTTTGAAGGGCAATTGGGGTTAAGTGACTTGCCCAAGGTCACATGGCTAGTTTTTGTGTTAAGTGTCTGAGGCCAGTCCTCCTGACTCCAGGGCCAGTGCTCTATTCACTGCGCAACCTAGCCGCCCCAGTTATAATTACTTGTTGTATATTGCCTTCCATCCTATTTTTCCTCACTATTCTAATTTACTTCTACCACATAGCTTACCTTCCTATTCCTTAATCTACCTACCCCTCTAAGAGTCAAACCCTCCACCCTATCTTTTCAGCCTCTTATTTCTTTCTAAATTAAAAAACTTTTATACATACATATATATAGTTCCCTCTTTAACTCATTTCCAATAAAAGTAAGGTCCCAGCACTACCAGCCCTCCCCTCGAATTGCTTCCTCTGTATTAATTCTTCCTTTCAAGCCTCTTTTGTATGGGATAATTACTTCTTTTTATCTCTCCCTGTGCAGTTTTATTTCTTTAGAAACACCCCATCATACACAACTCAGTCCCCGTCACCCCCACCCCAATCCTTCATTGAGAAAAAAGAAAAATTTGGAGAGGGCAGTTTCAGTTGAATGGTGAGGTCCAGACTTCAGAGGGTTTAGAAGTGAGTGAGAGGAGAGGAAGTGAGTATATCTAGTAGAGACAGACTTTTTCAAGAAGGTTAGAGGAGAAGGGGAGAAGAAATACAGAACATCAGCTGAAGGGGATTGTCAGATCAAGTGAAAATGGGGAAGCACAATCATGTTTGTAGCCAGTGGGGAAGCATCTAGTAGATAGAGACTGAGAACAAGTGAGAGGGGGGATAATAGAGGGGCAATTTGCTAAAGAAGGCAGGAGAAGTTGGGATCAGGGGTGCATGGAGAAAAGTTCACCATGGCAAGAAAAAGGGCTACCTTATCATGTGAGATGGGGTAAAGGAAGAAATAGTGGAGGGGGGAGTATGAGTAGTATCAGAAAAGAAGGTGGAGAGAAAAAGAAGCTCTCGGTGAATGACCTCATTTTTTTCCAGTGAAAGAGTAGCCAAGTGATTCTACTGTAGAATAGGGTATACAGCACCAGCCCTGAAGTCAGGAGGACCTGAGTTCAAATTTGACCTCAGAAATTTACTAGGTGGGTGAGCTTAGATAAGTCACTTAAAAAAAGAAAAAGAAAAAGAAAATTGTATAGAGTTGGTGGTGGTGTCCATCCTTTTGGAAGAGGATCAATGACATCATGGGGCAATGACTTGACTCGAATATGAATTGGATTTAAGTAAAGCAGCCTCATTTTCTCTTCCAGAGTCATCAAAGTCTAGTGACAAAACAAAAGTCAAGATGACTGGAGATGCCTGGGATACAGAACTTTCTAAATTAAGGTCTTTCCCGGGTCTCAGTTTGTCTGAGGTGATGCCCATTCAATGACTAAGGGCTAGGTGAGAATTGAGACAAAAGATGGCCTAGCTCACCATCCCAAAAGTATCCTTTTGGAAGGAGAAGACCCTCAGAGAGTGGAACTGATTCACCAAAGGTCAAGATAGGGGAAGGAAGAGTAACTAGTGCAGGGATGATAACTGGCAAAGGAGGAGGAGGAGGAAGAAGAACAAGGAGAAGGAGGAGGAGGAGAAAGAGGAGGAAAAAAGGAAAAAGAAGGGATAGAGGGATTTGAGATCATGACGAGGATGAAGAACAAAGTTATGGTTCATAAGGCATAGGGAAAAATGGAATAATAAAATCAAAGTTCAAGAACATGGAAGTAAAACCCTTATGGGTGATGGCAAATCAAGGGTATGTATGAAGCTAAGGAGAAATGGAGGAGTGGGTCATGAGAATTGAGGGTCTGAGTAAGAAACTGGGAAGCTAGGTTATTTGCAGGCATAGTCACATATATGTTGAACTCCCCTAGTTTGAAGGTAAGAGCTGGGAAGAAGAGAAATATCGTGAGTCAGGCACTGAAATCATTAAGGAAGAAAGGGGTGTGTGTGTGTGTGTGTGTGTGTGTGTGCTCACAAGATTATAGTCATCAGGATTAGGTGACAAATTTGAATGCTTAGGAAAAGAAAAGGTCCTGAGTAGTGGTGGTACAGGGAGAGTCTAAAAGTGGTAAGGAATATTCTGACTCCCCCACCAAGACCAGTGACTTGGGCGGATGAGTGAACATACAACCAGTACTGTAAAGGGCGGCCAGTGATGGTTGCTTGTCCTTTGTTCTTGAAGAGGACCAAGATGACATCACTATGTCGGGGTCAAGGTACAGTGTGTACAGCTGTGACTGATTAGACCAATATAAACCAGGAAGACTCTACCCCAGGTCAGGCACAAATAGTCCATGTGAACATTTGGAGTAGAAATGTCTCTAAATTTGTACCTCTCAAGATTCTTTTGAACAGCTGCAATTCTGCTTTGCTCATAGAGCACAATGCCTTCTTTGATTTGATCCTTTGCCAGTATTTTCCATGTCACACAATCCATCCCAAAGTTCTTGAGAGTGTCTACATATTGCTTCTTCTGTCCTCCATTTGAAGGCTTGCCTTGTATGAGTTCTCCATAAAATAATCTTTTAGGCAAATGCATATTTAGCATTCAAACAACATGGCCAGCCCATTGGAGTAGCATTCTCTATAGTAGAGTTTGGATTCTTTGCATTCAAAGGACCTCATATCTGGTGTGTCTTATCTTGCCAGGGGATCTTCAGAATCTTCCAAAGACAATTCAAATGGAAGTGATTCTGTTTTCCTAATGTGTTCCTGGCAGACTGTCCAGGTTTCATAGACATACAACAATGAGATCCGCACAGCATCTCTGTAGATCTTTAGTTTGGTACTCTGCCTAATACTTCTCCTCTCCCACACTTTCCTTTGGAGTCTCCCAAACATTGAATTAGCTCTGGCAATGCCTGCATCAATCCCATTATCAATATGTACATCCCTGGAAAGTATACTGCCAAGGCAAGTGAACTTATCCACAGTACTCAGAATTTCTCCATTTGCTGTAACCAATGGTTCCACATATGAATGGTGTGGTGGTTGGCTGGTGGTGAAACTCTGTTTTCTTAGTGTTAAATGTTAAGCCAAAATTAACACAAGCAACAGAGAATCAATCCACATTTTGTTGCATCTCAATCTCAGAGGTTGCAGTGAGTGCACAATCATCTGCAAATAAAAAATCATGCACCAACTTTTTCTTCACTTTGGTCTTGACGTACAGCCTTTTCAAGTTAAATAATTTTCCATCAGTGCACCATGTTCATCCATAACACTGCTGAAAGCATCATGCTAAAAAGCATGGGAACAATCACACAGCCTTGCTTCACTCCACTGGTGACTGGGAGAGTGTGAGAGCATCATCCATTATCCAGAACCCAAGCAAGCATGCCATCATGAAACTGATGGACAATACTGGTGAACTTCTCTGGGCCACCAAATTTTGTCATCATCTTCCACAAGCCCTCAAAACCGATGGTATTAAAGGCTTTGGTCAGATCAACAAATGTTGTGTACAGATCTCTGTTCTGCTCCCGGAATTTCTCCTGGAATTGTCAGGCAGCAAACACCATACTGACCATTTCTAAGCCCTTTCAGAAGCCACACTGGTTCTCAGGTAGATGACATTCTTCAGGTAAAGGACCAGCCTGCTAAGGAGGAGTCTGGCAAGAATCTTGTTGAGTGACTAAGAGAGAGATGATTCCCCCTCCCCCTCCCCACCCTGTGATTGTCACAGAACAACTTATTTCCTTAAAGAAGGATAATGGAGGCATCCTTGAACTCCTGGGGTATAACTTCCTCTTGCCATAGAACCCAGAAGATTTCCATTAGCTTTTGTATGAGCAGTGGACCCTCTATCTTGTAAATCTCAGCTGGAATAGAATCATCACCTGGCATTTTGCCACATAAAAGGAGCTTAATGGCATTCAAAACCTCTTCTTCTGTTAGAAATTCCATTAGGGAAGGATTGACTTCAACATGAGTATATCATGGTCCATGGCTTCAGCACTGATTGACGAGAGTCTGTTGAGAACACTAGGGAAATGTTCAGCCCATCTCTTCAGGATCATGTCCTTATCACTAATCAATGTGACTCCATCAGCACTAAGTTGCTGATATGCACCATAGGTCTTTGATCCCTAAATAGCCTTCAAGACATCATAAAAGCGCTTTGGATTGTTACTATCAGCTTAAAATCTAATTTCATCCATCTAAGCTTCTCATGCACTTTGCTTTTGATGAAGTTAAAAATTGCCTTCTTAGAGACAGACAAACTATCCTGCTGGTAAACCCTGTGGAGTTCTCGTTTTTTGGTTTAGCAGCTTCTGAATTTCCCCATCATTTTCATCAAACTAATTTTGACGTTGGCAAGTCTTCAGCCCAGACGAGTAAGTGTGCTGTACACCAAATCTCTGACAGCTAGCCACTATTTTTCTATTTCACTCTTGGCAACCATGTATTGGTTCAGCTTTCCCTCCAAGTTAGCAAGGATCACTCTAATCTATTGACATTAAATCTTCTGGTAGTTGGCTTGTTTTGGGACTGTAGCTTTTGTTGAATGTGAATGTTTAGCTTGGAGAAGATAAATATAGGATCAGTCCTATACTCTTTGTCCCACATAGCCTACATCACCTCATCTCCTGGCCTTCTCTTCTTATGATGACATAGTCTATTAAATGCCAATGTTTGCTGCAGAGTGCATCCAGGAAGTTTTGTTGCATCTAAGTAAAAAGAAGACAGTATTGGTAATAAGAAGATCATGAAACGCACAAGTCTTCAGGAGTTAGTGACCATTGTTATTTGCTGTTTCCAACTCCATTCCTCCCAATCACTCCCTGCCCTGTCTGTGACTACTCTTGTGTTAAAATCCTCCAGAATCATAAACTTAGCCTCTTTTTGGTACATTGATGATGAGTCTCCACGTCTTCTTAAAAATTTTTTTGACCTCATCAGGGTTTGTCATGATGGTAACATATAGTGGTTTGGTACTTTCCTGAAAGTGGCAATCCCATTGTTCTGAATCTGTTGTTCACTCTTTTGATAGGCATACAAGCTGGTTGACTAGGTTAGTTTTGATTGCAAAACCTAAGTCTGCTTCACCATCACTGCAGCCACTCCAGAAAACTGTGTATCCAGCTCTGATTTTGGTAAGCTGGCTTTCATTTGCCACCCTTGTTTCACTCAAAGTTACTATTTAGATGGGATACCTGCTGATTTCTCTCACAAAAAGAGCTATTTGTCATTCAGGTCTCCTGGATTTCATGTTCATGAGTGTATGCACATTCCATGTACCAATGGTGAGTGGAATCATATTCACAAAAGTTTTTTTATATTTTTTTTTCTTTTTGACCACAAGGTATAATGGGGTACCTACAGCAGCAAGGAGGCCAGGGTTAGGTTAGATGAAGCAGACAATTTTTAGGGCACCTTTTCTAGTCCCTTCCTCACTCTAGGAGCTGAGCAGGGTGGTCCTTAAAAAGGGCGACTCAAGACAATCCCAGAGGACTAATGATAAAGCATACTGTCTAACTCCAGAGAAAGGACTGATATTGACTGAATACAAACTGAAGAATGATATTTTTCACTTTCTTTCATTTTTTTCTTTTATTTGAGTTTTCTTGTACAAAATGACTAATATAAAAATGTTTACATAATTGTATGTGTATAACCTATATCTGATTGCTTACTGTCTAAATGAAGAGGTAGGGGAGGGAAGGATAGATTTTGGAACTCAAAACTTTAAATAAAAATGTTAATTTAAAAATGTTAAATGTAAACTTCTCCAAGGCAGGGGGTGAGTGGGAAGAGCAGGCAACGCCTGCTCAGACACCCAAAGGGCTGCCAAATCCCACTGCAGCTTCAATCCTGGGAGAAGACGATCCTATGGCCTGAGTCTGTATCTGTATCTGTGTGCAAAGTTGTATCTGTATCCGCCATTTCCTCAGTTGCCCATCACCACAGGACTTGGAGGTAGGTAAAAATGGTAAAATGGTATGGATGATGTCTTTTGAATTGGATATAAATTGGTATAAACTGGATTTGAGTGAAGCAGAGTAGCACAAAGTCATCAGCCTCACTGTCTTCCAGAGTCATTAAAGTCCAGGGGCAAGTCTCAAAGTCAAGAGGACTGGTGATGACCTGGGATGAAGTGGATGACCCTGACATCTTCTATGTCTACCTAAGTTCTAAGCACCCCACAGTACCTACATCAGCTGCCTTCATGGCCACAGGAACAAATTGTTCTCATCTGCCCATTCCATTGGGGAAATCTTCACATGCTTGGGGTAGACACCCACTAACTCACCAAAGGGTTTGAGGTCTGCCAGTTACCCTCAACCTGGTTTAGCTCATCTGCCAAAATGGTTTACTGAAGTGTGGTCACAGATTCTTGGAGCCACAGGAGAGAGTTGAGTGGCAGGTGGATGCTAAAGGTGGAAAAAAACCCTGAAAAGGGCTCAGCAGCCCTCACACCAGAGGTGCTAGTCTTCCCTGAGCACCCTATACAGCTGGCCAGTGATACAGTGTCTGTCATGGGCAGGAGTCAGGTTTCAGTGAGAGCCAGCAGATGGAGGGAGTGAGAAAAGAGAGGTTTAAGATAAATGTGTACTTATTAATTATTGAGCAGGCATTCCAGAGAGCACAGTAGAAAGAGTGGGACATTGTGGGGAGAAGGTTGAGGCATAAGGAAGTAAACAGGTGGGGGTGGAGAATGGGGGTTGTAAGTGAGTAGCCAGGGGTTCAGAACCATTGGGAGAGGAGAATATAAGTGAGTAGGAAAATGCTAACCACTGAGGAATGAGTCCAAGCAGAGAATCGGTGCCTGGAGTTTTGATTGTTCCTACCTAGTTTATACCTTTGATTTACTGATTAATTCAATTCCATCAAGAGTTGGTCTTCTGAGATTACATTATGTAGAAGGAGTGGAAACCTCACTTTTTTTTGGTAAATAGTGTTTTATTTTTTCCAATTACCTGTAAAGATAGTTTTCAACATTCATTTTTTATAAGCTTTTGGGTTTCACATTTTTCTCCCTCCCTCTCATTTTCCTCCCCAAGACAGCAAGCAATCTGATATAGGTTACACATGTGCAATTGTATAAACATATTTCCACATTAATCATGTTGTAAAAGAAGAAACAGAACAAAAGAGAACAGCCACAAAAACAAAAAAAAGTAGAAATAGTATGCTTTATTCTGCATTCAGACTCCATAGTTCTTTTTCTGCATGTAGTTGATCATCACACAATGTTGCTGTTACTGTATACAGTGTTCTCCTGGTTCTGCTCACTTCACTCAGCATCAGCTCATGTAAGTCTTTTCAGAAACCTCACTTTTTCAAAGGGCATGAATATAATGAATGGATATAATGATTTCCTCTGGGGCTGATAAGGAGTTGGGTGCTAGATAGCTAGACAACTCCAACACTTCTGCCTCAGATTCAATTAAGTTAAATTCAACATTACTAATTAATCATCTAGTGGGCATAAAGCATTATGGATAGAAAGATAAAGATAATCCAAAGGGCTAACTCTGTACCCTCTCTTTTCTGAGTATCTGGTGACACTACTCTTTCCTGGTTTTTCTCTACTGGTTTATACCAATGTCAGTGATCTTTCAGAGGACACAATAAACTGAAGAATGTCCAGAGGTAGGGCAACCAGGATAAAGAAGGGCCTAAGTTCATGGCATGTAAGGACAAATTAAAGGGACAGGGGATGCTTAGACTGGAGAAGAGAAGACTTAAAGGGGGAGGCAGGAGACCTATTTCTAGTAGAAAAGGGAATCCAGGGGAGGCTAGGTGGCACAGTGAATAGAGCACCAGGCCTGGAATCAGGAGGACCTGAGTTCAAATCCATACGCAGACACTTTATACTTACTAGCCGTGTGACCTTGGGCAAGTCACAACCCCAATTGCCTTGCATTCCCCCCTCCAAAAGGCAAAAAAAAAAAAAAGAAAAGAAAAAATTTTAAAAATTATTTTAAAAAGAAGAAATCCACTTATTCTACTTGCCACAGAGGGCAGAATTTGGAGCGGTGGGTAGAAGTCACTAAGATGACAAGCATTTATTAAGAGTTTGCAATGTTCTAACACCTTGCTTAGTGCTAGAGATCGTTGTTGCTGCTTTTCCTTCCTCAAAGAGGACCATGACATCAGGAAGATGAGGCCATAACTTGCGAGTGAACTGGATTTAAGTGAGGCAGGACTATGCAAAGTCACCAGCCTCGCTCTCTCCTTCAGAGCCATCTGGGTCCAGTGGCCAGACGTAGATCAGGATGACTAGAGATGGCCCCCACTGGAGATATGAAAAAAGGTAAACCATTCTTTTCCTCAAGGAACTCCAACTGGAATAGGGGAGACAACAAGCAAAGAACCAGGTGTATACAAGATACCAACAAAGAGGTGCTAGGTAATATCAGAAGAAGCGCTAACAATGAGGGGAACTGGGAAAGGTCTTTTGTTGGAGGTTGCATTTGAGCTCAGTCTTCGGTGAAGCCAGGAGGTGGAGGTGAGGAGTAAGAGCATTCCAGGCAGGGAGCACTGACAATAAAAAGGCATAGAGCTAGGCCTGCGGTCAAACTTGGACTTGATATACCCAGAAGTGTAATGGGCTGCCTTAGGGGGACAAGTGGATTCCTCCTCATTGGAGGTCTTCAAGTGAAGGCTGGATGACCACATTCCAGGTGGGTTTTAAGTTCTTTTTTCAGGGGCAAGTTGTACTGGATGGCCACCAAAGTCCCTTCCAAATATGAAATTCTATGATTCAGTGAATCTGTGACTCTTAAAGGACTTTTGATAAACAGAAGAAAATATTTTCTTCAAACTACTCACAAGTAAGCTTGAGTTCAACTCTTGAAAATAGATGCAAACTTTTTATTGTAGTCCTTCTTTGTAAGTTCTTTATCTACATTCCAGAAGTTCTGAAGATTAATTTAAGAAAACTTCCTACAGGGGCGGCCAGGTGGCTCAGCGAGTAAGAGCACTGGCTCCAGTGTTGAGAAGACCTGGAGATCGAATCCCGGGCTCAGACACTTAGCACCCACCCAGAAACACCTGGCCGTGTAACCTTGAGCAACTTATTTAACCCCGATTGCTTAGGGGTGGCCAGGTGGCTCAGTGAGTAAGAGCACCAGCTCCAGTGTCGGGATGACCTGGATCAAATCTGGGCTCAGATACTCAGCACCACACCCAGAAATAACTGGCCGTGTAACCTTGAGCAAGTTACTTAACCCCAATTGCTTTAAAAAAAAAAAAAAGAAAACTTCCTACAGTACAGGAAAATGACAAATGCTGGAGAGAATGTGGGCAAACTCAGGATAGAAAAGGAAAGCATTTCATCAGGAGAGGGAAAAAGAGAAGTATTTGGAATGCAAGTGGCAGGATTTATTATTAGAATAAGTAAACATTCCCTGATCAAGGGAAGACTTGACACTCTCTTTCTGCCCAGTGTCGGTTCCATAACAAAAACATATAGTGCATAACAAGTAAATGCATTAACTCAAGTCAATAGCAAACAGAAATCAGAGAAGGAATACAGATGAGAATGTGCCAGATATACACAGAGTAATGGTGTTCTGCCATTAAGAATGAGATCTCAGCTCATCTAAGAGAGTCCCAGATTTCACCCAAGGGGAAATACCCCCAAAGTCTCCAGTATAGCAAACTGGGAGCTTATCTTTTTCTATTCTTTTAATGTTATTAAGACATAACAGAACCATGATGAGAACTTATATCCCCATATTAGAATGTAAATGGTTTAATCATGTTTAATCTCTTATGATTGACATGTTTATATTTACCTTTTTATGTTTCTCTTGCCTCTTGTGTTTGCACTTCAAAATTTTTATGTGACTCGGGTATTTTTTTACTAGAAATGCTTGGAAGTCCTCTATTTCATTAAAGATCCCGTTATCCCCCTGTAGGATAATATTTAATGTGTTGGCTACTATCTATGTCCACTTCTTCCTAGAGTCCTTCTCTCTTCAGGAGCCTCACCTTGAAGAGAACAGGGAACCTCACATCTTCTCTCTTGAAGCTGGAAATGAAAATAACAGTCTCTCTCTTCTTCCAAGCCCTTGACAACTCAACTTCACATGAAAACATAGAGAATTGAATAATCAACCTCTACCAATGAAGAAAGTTTTCTGCAAATGGGACTTGAGCCACATACTACGTTAAATTTTTTATTTTTAAGCAATTGGGGTTAAGTAACTTGCTCAAGGTTACATGGCCAGTTATTTCTGGGTGTGGTGCTAAGTATCTGAGCCCAGATACAATCCCAGGTTATCCCGACTCTGGGGCCTGTGCTCTTACTCACTGTGCTACCTGGCTGCCCCTACATTAAATTTTTAAATATTATTTTTTGCAATCAACAAAAATCTACCTTCTCTTCTTCCCACCTCTACTTGCCTCCTCCCCTTCCCCCCCCACCACTCACACTAAAAAAGAAGGAAAACAAAAACCTCAGTAACAAACATGCATGATCATGCAAGGCAAATTCCTGCCCTGGCCATATCCAGAAAAGTAGACATGTCTCAATCTTCGGTTTGAATCCTTCACCTCTCTATCAGGAGATGGGTAAATTTTTGTTTTCATGTTTCATCATGAATCTTCTGTAGTAGCGGTTTGGTCATTAAGTTGATCAGAGTTCCTAAGTCTTTTAAAGTTGTTTGTCTTTACAATATTATTATCGTTATATAATTGTTTTCCTGGTCCTGCTTACTTCGCTTTATATCAGTTCATAAAAGTCTTTTCAGGTTTCTTTGTAGCAGTCCCCTTATCATTTCTTACAGCATAACAGCATTCCATCACATTTATATGCCATAACTTGTTTAGCCATCCCCCAATTAATGGGTGTCCATCAGTTTCTGATTTTTTGTCACTATGAAAAGAGCTGTGACAAATATTTTTGTACCTCCTTAGTTACAATCTGTGTTCCTTAGGACCAAGTTCATATACCCTCTATCTTACTCACTATTCTCCGTTCTATTTCCCTAGTGATCACATTTCTCTCTCTCTCTCTCTCTCTCTCCCTCTCTCTCTCTCTCTCTCTCTCTCTCTCTCTCTCTCTGTCTTTCTCTCTCTCTCTCTGTCTCTGTCTTTGTGTGTATGTGTGTGTGTCTGTGTGTTCTTTCCTTCTTTGAAGGGAAAATACTCATGGAACCTTCACTTTCAGTTTAGATGATAGCGAAGTCCAGATGTCATTGGCTCCCCCTATCCCTTCCTCTTGCCATGTATTCCTCTTCTCCTCCCTTTTTATTCTTTTAATGTTATTAAAACATAACAGAACCATTCCCAGAACTACCATGATCCCTGATGATCATAGGGATCAGAGGAGACATATCCTCATATCAGAATGTAAATGGTTTAACCTTGTTTAGTCTTTATGATTGACATGTTTATATTTACCTTTTTTATGGTTTCCTTGACTCGTGTTTGCACTTCAAAATTTTTATGTGAGTCTGGTCTTTTTTTTTTTTTATCAGAAATGCTTGGAAGTCCTCTATTTCATTAAAGATCCCTTTATCCCCCTATAGAATAATAGTTTTGCTGGGCAAGTTATTCTTGGATGGAAGCCTATATTCTTTGCCTTCTAGTATGTAATATTTTAAGCCTTAGCTTCTTTATAGTAGTGGCTGCTAAATTTTGTGGTCCTGACTGAGGCTACTTGTTACTTGAAATCTTTCTTTTTTGAAAAAGTTTAATTGATTAATTTATTTACTTTGGTTTACAACATTCAGCTCCACAAGCTTTTGAGTTCCAAATTTTCTCTCCCTCTCTCTCTTCCCCCTTCCCTCCCATGGTAGCATGCAATCCGATATAGGTTCTACAAATACCTTCACATTAAACATTAGACAAGTTGTAAAGAAGGATTATAACCGATGGAATGAACAACGAGAAAGAAGGAACAAAACAAAACAAAAAAAGAGAGAGGGCAAGTGTAATGTAATATCAAGCAAAGGCAACTTCCCAGGTTCAAAATACCAGCATAGGTGCTCTCTATTTTATTCAGTAACAAACCCAGAACAGAGAAGATCAAAACATGACATCATTCAAAATACAGCATTTACTAAGTGTGATTAAATAATCTCCAAGGACTACCCCACCCCAGGACTTTCCAATCATTCAATCAATTACAAAGTCTCTGTTCTAAATACTTCTCCACCCCTAGGCTATACCTTAATTAAGTCCACCACAAAGCCCCTCTTCTCAAATGGAGATTAGTTTCCAAACATAAGTAAAATACATTCATTTGCTCAACCATAGAACACAAAAAGGTCAAAAGTTTCCCACCCCTGGATCACAATTGAATCTACCCCAGAGTTACATCAAGTTTAAACACAGCACTTAATACCCAAATGGAGGTCTTTTCTTCATCTTGACAGGAGGCAAGTTCTCAGCAATCTTAGTTCCTGGGGAGACAAGGCTTAGCAAGGCCATAAGATACATTGCCAGTCCCTTCATGAATTTATCCTCTGTCTGTAGAACAGTCCTAGAACCCCTGAACACATTAGCAAAGCCCTCTCCCAGGATTTCTGTAAACATACAACAAGAAAATCCTTCTTCAGGGCTTCTGAACCAACAGAAAGGCTCCCAGACCCCTGCAACAACAGCACTGTCCTTCACCAGTGGACAGTATTCATTCTGTCTGCCGGACAGTCTCCAGACC
>NW_027185771.1:15064326-15117385 GCF_028583685.1 Petaurus breviceps papuanus
AGACCCCTGCAACAACAGTACTGTCCCTCACCAGTGGACAGTATTCACTCTCTGTCTGCAGGACAGTCTCAGGCCTTCTTAACCAAATGCCAGGTTCCAGGACTTCTTCAACAGGACAGTCTTTCACCAGTGGACAAATCTGGCAAAATAACATCAAAACAGACAGACAAAGTACCAGCAAAACAGCCATGTCTCCTCAGTCCTTGGCAGCTCAGGGGGCAGGTCTCAAAAGTCCAGGGCAATTCAAAGCGGCCACCAGCAATCTCTTAGTCTCTCCCCCTCCACGAGGTGCTGCTTCCAAAAAGAACTTCCGCCTCTCTCTTGTCTCTCCAAATCTACATCACCAGCTCCTCCCACTTCAGGACTTTCTTTTCACATCAACAAGCCCATCCCACAGGTGGGATTAACAAACTCTGGGTTTTAATACAATCAATTTGAAAACCAAGCCAATACAGGGGAATCTTTAATTGCCATTACTATCACAGCAAGTAGTTTGCTTCAATCTACATTCATACTCCATAAATCTTTCTCTGGATATGAATAGCCTTTCCCATCATGAATCCTTTGGAGTTGTCTTAGAAATCTTTCTTTCTGGCTGCTTGCAGTATTTTTTCTTTGACCTAGAAGCTCTGAATTTTGGTTGTAACATTCCTGGAAGTTTTCATTTTGGAGTTTTTTTCAGGAGGTGACCTAGGGATTCTTTCCTTTTCTATTTTGCTCCCTGATTCTAAGAGATCTGTGTAGTTTTCTTTTATGATTTCTAGAAATATTTATGTAAAGGCTTTTTAAAAAATCATGGCCTTGATGAATCTTAAATTTTCATTTATCAGTCTGTTTTCCAGGTTGGTTGTTTTTGCTATGAAATACCTTAGATTTTCCTCTATTTTTTCCATTCTTTTAACTGTCTTAACATTTCTTTTTTGTCTCATGGAGTCATTATCTTCTATTTGTTTCATTGTCATTTTCAGGAAGTTTGGTCCTTGGACAAGATTTTGTTCCTCTTATGCCAAACTGTTAATTTCCTTTCCAAGTCTTTCTTTCATAGCTCTTGTTTATTTTCTAATTTTTTTCCTTTAGAGCTCAGATTATATTTATAAAAGCATTTTGAACTCTTAAAAAAAAACAACTCTTGCTTCATCTCTTCCTGAAATTCTAATTGAATTTATGTCTTTGTTGTGTTGGCTTTTTCTTTTTTTTTTTTTTGAGGGGGGAAGGTAGGGCAATTGGGGTTAAGTGACTTGCCCAAGGTCACACGGCTAGTAAGTGTTAAGTGTCTGAGGCTGAATTTGAACTCAGGTCCTCCTGACTCCAGGGCCGGTGCTCTATTCACTAGGCCACCTAGTCGCCCCAGTGTTGGCTTTTTTAAAAAAGGTTTTGCTTATAGATGGTTTGGCGTCATTCTCATCTTTTGGGTTTGTGCCTTAAAGTGTCCTTGTCACCATAATAGCTGTTTATAGTGGGATTCTTTTTCTGTTTCTTCATTCTTCTAGCCTGCCTCCTGACTTGGGACTTCATGTTAGGGTGGGGCATGACATTACTGCTCTCTTAGAAATACTGAATATTGTGTTATTCCTGGATCTCAAGGACAGCTCAGCCTAAGGAGCTACACACTTTCAGAGTTCCCAAAGTGGTCTGATTCGTGGTGCAGGCTGGCCACTGCCCTCTTGGTTTTCGCTCCCCAAGTTTCTGGCTTGAGTTTGCATCTGAGCAACATACCTGTCTGCTTGCCACCTTTGGAGTTCCAGTAAACTACTACTGCTGGACTCAGTCACTATCGCAGCTGGAAAAGCTCTCTGAGTTCATGTTGACAGAACTGTCAGCTTCCCTTTGATTTGAAGTTACTGCTGCTAATTGCACCTATTCCTGAACATTGAACAAGAGTGGGTCTCTTTGTGATGGATTTGGGATCTCTTCTTTTCACCTGTTCCCCAGCTTCTCCCAGCACTGCAAGGTGCCCTGAAATAATATTCCTGGCCGGACTCCATGCCCAGGGCCCACAGATCTCTTTGTCTCCCTCTGCTGACCTAGGCTGGAAGCAAAGACTCATAATTTTTTCTGTGATTTCTCAATTAGGACTAGATCTGGTGCTTTTTCTACATCTATTTGAAGGCATGGTGGTTAGCTCACTGTACTTCCTTCTGAGACTGACATCTTGACTTCCAAGAAGACATATGTCGGAATTTGTTTTGCTTGACTCTGAATATATATATGTGTGTGTGTGTGTGTGTGTACACACACACACACAGACACACAGACACACACATACGGGCTTTGTTGTTGCTGTTAAATTTAAATGGATGTCTTTTGGTTTTTTGCTTTGCAAAATTTCCCAATGTATTCTTCCCTCTAAAAGCTTCCAAAGAGCAGACTCTTATAACGGAATTTTTCTAAAAAAGAAAAAGAGGAAGAAGAGGAGAAAGATAAGCAAAATTAATCAATATAGAAAAAATCTGACAAAACATAAAGTGATTCACACCTATCTGTTCCAACTCCACCCCCACCACCTCTGGACAGAGGAGTTCAGGAAAGGATAGAAAGCAAGAAAAAAAAAGAAAATATCATAATTAAAGCATTTGTTTCCTTTTTTTTGAAGGTCTTCGGAAGGCAAGGCAATTGGAGTTAAGTGATTTGCCCAAGGTCACACAGCTAGTAAGTGTGATCAAGTGTCTGAGGTAGTATTTGAACTCAGGTCCTCCTGACTCCAGAGCTGGTGTTCTACTCACTGCACCACCTAGCTGCCCCAAGCACTTATTTCTTGGTCTGAACTAGGATTCCTTATCTTGTCCAGACTGGAAGTCCAGCAACCACTTAAGTACCTGATAGGACAGCTTTTATTCTTCCATTTCTATCCCTGGCTTGTTTGCCCTCCTTAGGCAACCTGGTGCCCCCACCACCCCCATCCCTAGGGGTTCATCATATTGTTGCTGGGCTTCATGTCCATATCTAGCTGGCTCAGCCCAAAATTTCAGAGCTCAAGCCATCCACTGGTCTCAGCTTCCTCAGGATCAGGAATTATAGGCAGGCACCGCCATAATCAACTAGGAGCATATTTTTTAATGTACAGAAGAAAAAAAGTGTAGAATGTGAAGAGAACAAGAGAAAAACCAGAAAAAAATCTATGATAATAATTTTTATCTTTTATTTATATTTATTCATTTTTATTATTTGGGGGAAGGTCAGGGCTATTTCTCCTACTTAAGAGGTTACTGAACTGGTTGAAACCCATCTCATAAAATGTGAAAATTTACTTAAAGTTTCAAGTATTCCTCAGATAAAAAGTCAAAAAAAAGGAAGTCAAGGCTTCCCAACGTAATTTTACTTGCCTTATTTGAGGAAGGATTCTCTGTAGACAAGTAAATCTCTCCTCTCAATCAGCCCATTGTGAATCCTCTAAATGTAGTTTAAACTGTAACTTGACTTAGTTTACCTATAGAGTCTGTTTAATTAGATTTGTTTCCTTAGAGGATATATGAGATTATGACTACTTAACTAAGTTTGTTCAACTTTCATGATATTAAAGGAAGCATGATTATGAATCTGTCTAAAAGGATCATGAGACTGCAATGTCTAAAGGAATTATTTTTCTACCTTTCTGACGTAATTTTGTCTATAGAAAGCCTTGTTAAAATCTTAATCTTTATTCAGTTTTTTTTTTAATCCTGAACCTATGCTTGATCATAATAAAGTCTAGGTTTTTAACCTCTATAACTTCTGCACTATGGTACCTAGTGCCCAGCCTGGCATCAGAAAGACTCCTCTTCTTAAGTTCAAGTTTTATGACCCTGGGAAACTCACTTCACCCTATTTGCCTCAATTTCCTCATCTGTAAAATGAACTGGAGAAGGAAATGGCAAACCACTCCAGTACCTCTGCCAAGAAAACCCCAAATGGGATCATGAAGAGTTGGACATGACTGAAACAACAAATGTAAAGTGATTTACAGAACTTAAACTTCTCCACAAATGCTAGCTAACTAATATCATTAAAAGCAAGCTGAACAGAAGAGAAACTCACAATTTCGTGTATCCATCAAGTCAACAAGCATTCGTTCAGCACGACTCTGTCAGGCATTGTGCTCAGCACCAAGAGGAAAAAGAAAGGCAAAAAACAGTGCCTGCCTCTCTCCTATGCATGTGGAAACACCCATTTTATTTGGTGCTCATTAAGGTCAGAATTTTTTAAAATAATTTTTAAAAAAGAAAAAAAAAGTCAACTCATGACAGATTACTTTTATTTGCTCTCTAATGGAATCACTAAGCTCGTAGAGAGGAGGCAGAGAAGAAAGAGTTTACCCAGGTTTTTTCAAAGCATTTGATAAATAATCTATGCTTACAATGTGGAACAAAGCTCTGTGCAGTCAGCATTGGTTGAATGACTAGGCTCAGAGAGTAGTCATTAATGGTTCCCTTCAGCTTGGAGTGCCCCAGGGATCTGTACTTGACACTGGGCTACTTAACATTATCAGTTGGGGTTTTTTGTACCTCAGTTAACGGCAGATTTATCAGAGTGTAACTGACACAACGCTGGGGAGCCTTGTTACTTGTTATACATTCAGTGACAGTCAGGATCTTGAAAGATGTCAGGAAACCAGTGCATAGGGCTGAATGGATTAAAAAATTCAATAGGGGCGACTTCAGAAGAACAAGGTGGAGGAGGCAATGTTTAGATGACATTTTATCTGAAAAAGATGTGGGCTTTTAGCAAACTGTAAGCTTGAGCCAGCTGGGTGGTAAAGGGCCCCTAGAGTCAGGAGGATCAGACACTTGACATTTACTAGCTGTGTGACCTTGAGCAAGTCACTTAACGCTGATTGCCACCTCCCCCCCCCCAAGGCTTAGTGTGAATCAATAGTGGGATTTGGCCTCCAAAGAAAATTGTCATTTTTGGACTGCATTACAAGAATGGGAGCTTTCAGGGATTCAGAAGAGATAGCCTGCTATAGTCTGCCCTGGTCAGACCACATCTGGTGTTTTCTGGGTAGCACAGTGTAGAAAAAAGATCTATAAAGTGGAGGGCATTCAGAAGTTCACTGGGGTGTGGCCCCTGCACATGCTGCAGCTGCTCTGAGCCACAAGTGAGTTTGGGAGATAGGTGGACTCCAAAGGTGGATAAGCAGCCCTCATACCAGAGGTGCTGGTCCTTCTTGAACAGCCAGCCCATAGCCCACCTTTCAGGTGCCATAGATCATCTAACATTGAACAAAAGCTTTTCTTAGTCACAGCAGGGGAAAATTTTTCAGCAAAAATACATATGCATTGATTCATGGAGACAAGCTTCTCCTGCCTCTGTATTGGCCCTGATGGTCCATCGGTCTGAGTCTGAGGAAGGAGCCTTTGACCCCTTCCAGGCTGTTGATTTCTTTGTTTTTGTTTTGTTTTTTATTTAGGTCACCAGGAAGCTACATCAACAGTTTGGGCCTTAGTCCTCTGAACTCATAGACAGTTTCATTACCTTATAAGGAAAAACTAGACTTACCTATCTAATGTAGAGTTAGACCTTAAAATTTTGTTCCTACCACACTTCAGTTAGAGTATTATTTCTTTTTCTTTCTTTCTTTTTTTTTTGCTTTTTGGAGGGAAATTGGGGTGACTTGTGACTTGCCCAAGGTCACATGGCTAGTTTTTTTTTTTAATATGTATGTTAAGTGTTTGAGGTTGGATTTGAACTCAGGTCCTCCTGACTCCAGGGCCTGTGCTCTATTCACTGCACCACCTAGCCACCCCCTAGAGTATTATTTCTACTTAGCTACATTTATATGTTCACAAGATCTTCTCTGGCATCGGTGCAAAGGAATTGGAGCCAGGACAAAAAGTCACCTCGGGAAGCAAGGTCAGTGTTCTCTACTCACCTAGCCCATGTTTCTGTCTCTCTTATGTTTATCTGCCAATACTGAAGCCTAATTGCTTTTGTGCTATCTTCCGAGCAACAACAAAAAAGCCTCAGCCTCTCTGCATTCCTACTATAACCCTCAAAATTGCATGACAAGTGCATTAGAACAGTGCAAAATAGAGATGGAGGTAAAGTCTAAGGGGGAGGGACAGGAGGGAAGGCTTTCTGGAGGAGCTGGCATTGAATGCCAGGCTAAGGAGTTTAGGGTCTATTAAATATGCAAAGAAAAACCATGGATGATGTGCAGACAATTAAATTATTAATTAAATTAATATTAAAATAAATTAAACTAATTAAAGCTGGTAGGATAATGAAGGATAAGACAAAGAAAGGGGAGGCAGGAGGCAGCCAGACCAGTTAGAGGCTATCAGAATAATTTCATCAAGAGATAATGAAGGATTTTATTTTAAGATAACCCAAAGGGTAAACAAGGAAGAAGTTGTCCCTTTTAAGAGTGAAGTCAGCTCAAAGATTTGAGAGCTAAGAAGGCAGTATTGAAGGGTATACATTTCCACAAAAACAAGAAAATCCAAGCTTTTTCCATGGTAACCAAAGACACTTTGACGTTGCACCCTCAGAAATGTGCTTCCGGGGCAGCTAGGTGTTACAGTGAATAGAGCACTGGCCCTGGAGTCAAGAGGACCTGAGTTCAAATCAGGCCTCAGACACTTAACACTTACTAGCTGTGTGACCTTGGGCAAGTCACTTAACCCCAAAGGCCTTGCCTTCCCACTCCAAAAAAAAACTCAAAACAACAACAACAAAAAAAAAAACCCCACAAGATATTGTGTGACAACTAACTTTGATAGACTGAATAGGAACTCAGCAATGCAAGATTATAAGGCAACTCCAAAAGACTCATGATGGAAAGAGATGTCCATATCCAGAGAAAGAACTACAGAGTTTGAATGCAGATTGAAGCAAACTACCGGTTCTTTCATTTTCTTGTTTTGTTTTGTTTCCTCTTTCCCATTGTTTGTTCCATCAGTCATTTTACAACTTGATTAATGTTTAATGTGAAGGTATTTGTAGATCCTATATTTGATTGTGTGCCACCATGGAGGGAGGAGGGGGAGAAAAATTTGAAACTCAAGGGACTGTGGAACTGAATGTTGTAAACTAAAAGTAAATTAATTAATTAAAAAAAAGAAAAGAGTCCCCAGAAGGAATAAGCTTTTCTACAACGCCACAATCAGGTTTCCTCTTGATTACTGAGTCTTCTATGAGGGCAACACCCTAGTATTCACTGGTGTGGGGGAGGGAGGAAGACCTCAAGTCCAACCAATATCAAAACACACATCCTATAAAAAGCTATATGTCATCAATGTGCAAGGCCAAAGTCAACACACTGATCTGACTTGATACAGAGAGAAAGACTGACATCCAACTTGCCCCAGACTGTGATGCTTTGGATGTTGCCAATGAAACTGAATCATTTAAATTATACCCAGCTAGGCTGCTCCACATTCTATTAGGATATCTAGTATGTGTATATTAGAATAACAGGGGGAGGGAGAAAGAGAGAGAGAAAGGGAAAGAGAGAGAGAGAAAAACACAAGTGTGTCTGAGAGACATCTTGATATTTTAGTGAATCAGTGATTTCATTGATATGGGTATAGATTGGCACCCAGTCCTTGGGGCATCATCTCTTGCAATCATTGCCCATGTCCTTCCACATATTCTCCATAGAGGATTCATACAATGGTTTCCTTTGGGTCTCAATATTTCACAGCTACCCATACTGCATTTGAGCTATCCACCTATTATCTCACAGACTTTCCACATCATTGCATCACTTCCTTCTCTGGTTATTAACTTGCCTAATACCAGTTATTGCTCATAAGCTAATATTTTATAACATCCTTAAGCCTACTGGAAAGGCAATATAGTATAGTATGTAAGAGACCTAAATGTGTACTCTAAGAAGAAGGAGAATCCAATCAAATCCAAACTCTAAGTTACCATCTTGTAAGACTCTGGTCCTCAGTTTCTTTATCTGTAAGATCAGGAGGTAGGACTAACTGACCTCTGAAGTCTCTTTACACTCTATATTTTCTTCTTTTTTTTTTTTTTTGCTTTCTGCAGGGCAACTAGGGTTAAGTGACTTGCCCAAGGTCACATGGCTAGTTTTTGTGTTAAGGGTCTGAGGCCAGATTTGAACTCAGGTCCTCCTGACTCCAAGGCTGGTGCTCTATTCACTGCACCACCTAACCACCCCCTCTTTACACTCTAAATCTGTCATCTGACTTACATCCACTGTGTATTTTTACTTTGTTCTTTGGATCACCAACAATTCTGGTTTTCCTGATGCTGTATTATTTGTTGCTATATAACATTACTGGGAGAATACGGGTATTAAAAAGATCAGCTTCAACAGAAAAGAGTTCCTTGGAATCATTGAAAGCAGTTGCACAGTTTCCAAATGCAGGAGCCAAGATGGGGAAATCCATAGAAAACATCGCAGTGAGTCCTTTGTACAGACCAGTTCAGCATAGAGACACAGGGAGGTCTGTGGACACTGAGAAGGGATCAGGCTACAAGCATGCTGACCCAGGGAGAAACTGTGCACCAAGGCAAGGGAGGTCTCAGAGCCATACTAGGGCATCTCCAACCAGACCCATACTGCGGCACTGCCAGGGGGACAGCTACTGCCACTGAGTCTAAGTCTGACTGAGGAGGCTTAAGCACAGCAGTGTCATTGTAGGGTAGGGAGACCCCACCCATCTTTGGTTACAAAGGTGATGCTGTTGAATGTTCTCCAGCTGTATGCACAGATCCAGGCTTGTTAAATTGTACCACACAATTGACTGTTATGATGCTGAAAATGTGGGACCTAAACCAAAGCTTGGAGATCGAGAATTTGTGGAAACAGTTTCTTTACCAGAGAATGAACTGCTGAAGAGAAGATGACCTGGTGGCTGATGAACATCTCAAGGTAGATACCAGAGTTTATTCTTAGGCTTCAGGACTGAAACATGCCAATGCCAAACCCTTTGAAGTGCCATTGCTGCAATTCTGAAAACTACCAAGACTCACCTCTATGTTTTTATAAACGAGGCCATTCTTTCACAATTTGGACGTTGTGTTCACATAGATAATGTAGCTTTTGAATGAGCTTTTTCATAAAATAAAGGCAATATGAAATTAAAAAAAAAGAACCTGGCCCATGTATCTAGAAAGGATGAAGTTGTGAATCCAGCATCAGTAGCTGTGGTGTAGCTCAGACCTCAGAGGCAAAATAGGGTCTCACTTCCAACATCTAGCCCAGCCTATAGAGGAGTAATCAGGGTGGTGATGCCAGAACAAAGGGGAGTCAGAGCTTTTCAGGTGGCTGATAGAGGCTGAGTCCAATAGCACTCTTGTCCAGACCCAAACTCAAGTCAAGAACTTGTAGAGCTCAGACTTAGACTTTGCCCTGGATTAGACCACTTTGGGAGCTATGAAAGTTTTCAAGAAAGTGGCAATAGAATCAGCCTAGACCTTCCCTTCAGAACTGCTCCAGCCCCCAGCCCCAGTATCAAGTCTGAAATCAGTAAGTAGGCTGAAAGAAGAAGCAAACAAAAAAGAACTCCCACTATGATGAGTAGGATGCTCAAGACACAAATACAAAAGGGAAGAACTCCAAAACATCTAGGAGCATTGCCTTAGAGAAAAAGACTACATGAGCATAAAGTCAACTAGAATTTCCAGAAGAGAGGAGATGAGTTTTTTTTTCCAAATGCTTTATTAACTTCTGATTTACATCATTCATTTCTGCCAGATTTTGAGTTACAAATTTTCTCCCCATTTTTCCCCTACCCACCACCCCAAAATAGCAGTCCCACAGGATATCCCCTCCTCCAATCTGCTCTCTCCCATATTTTCTCCCATACCCCTTTTGACTTTTCCAGTGGATCTCTATGCCCCAGTGCCTGTATATCTTATTTCCCAATTACATGTAAAATAGTATTAATAATGGTATATATATACATATATATGTATATATATACATATGTATATTTGAATATTTGATTTTAAAACTTTGAATTCCAGATTCGTTCCCTTCCTCCCTTGTCACCCACCCTTACTGGGAAGATAAGCAGTTCAGTATAGGTTGTACATGTGTGGCTAATGCAAAATAATAACATAGCAGATATATTGTAAAAGACTGACTACATTTCCCTCCCTCCTATCCCACCTCCCACTTGTTCTATTCTCTACTTTGATCCTGTCCCTTTTCAAAAGTGGGTGCTTCCAACTTCCCTCCCCCCAGCCTGCCCTCCCTTCCATCATCCCCCCTCTCATCCCCTTCCCCCCTGTTCTCCTGGAGGGTGAGATACCCTATTTGGTGTGTATTTCGTTCCCTCCTCAAGCCAAATTCAATGGGAGTAAGCTTGACCATTCAAACACAAGACTAAATAGAAGCATGAAAAGGTAGATGAGTATAAAATCATAAGGGATAAAACAAGGTTAAAATGTTCATATTTTCATATGGGGAGATGATATATGTAACTCCTCAAAACTTTATCATCATGGGTTTTAGAGGGAGGCTAATTAGACAGAGGGTTTGGGTGTGATCCTACTGTGTTTGCATAATCTCAAAAGAAGTAGGAAGAGTAGGGAAGAGATATGCACTGGGAGATAGGGAAAGGGAGAGGAAGAATGGAGGAAATGATCTCACACAAATGAGGTATGCAAGAATGGAGAAGGCAGTGTGAGGGAGTGGGCAACACCTGGACTTCATTCTTGTCTGGACTGGTTCAAGGAGAAAAGATTAAATACATGCACAGGTAGGTACAGAAATTCATCTTACCCAGCAAGGAAGTAGGAGGGAAAGAAATTAAGAGAAAGTTTGGGAGCGGAGAATAAGACTGAGACTGTGGTCAGAGGTAAAAAGAGACTCTTAAAGATGAGACAGGGTAAAAAGAAAAGGATAAACATAAGAGAATAAGATGGAGGAAAATATAGTTAGCAATCATAACTGCAAATGTGAATGGGATGAACTCACCATAAAGTGGAAGAGAACAACAGAATGGTTTAGAAACCAGAATCCAACCATCTATTGTTTACAAGAAATGCATGAAACAGAAAGATACACACAGAATTAAAATAAAGGTACTATTATAGCTCAGCTGAAGTTAAAAAAAAAAGACAGGGGTGGCAATAATGATCTCTACAAAGCAAAAGCAAAAATAGACAAAAGAGATACAGAGGGCAACTATTGAATTAATATCAATACTGAATATATATGTGCCAAATGGCATAGCATCTAAATTATATTTTTTATAAAACAGCTTAAATTTTAATTATGTCAATTTCAAGTAGACAAAAGTAAAAAAATCAATTTATTTCAAATAGCCCTACAATATAACCCTGCTGATTTAGTCAATTCTGCTATCTTAATCTATAATAAAATATTTTAAAAGTTGACTATTCCCAAATAGTTATAATTTTATGTTTTTGCATAGCTATCATAATAGCACCTAATTTTCATGTGTTAATTTTACATTCATATATTATAAATATAATCTCAAAAGTCTAAATAATCCAATACTGTACAATTATATACAAAAAAATAACAAGAAGGCAACTTCTGTATTGAAGTTTCTTATATTATACTCAGAAAAAATTTCTTTTAAAGGTGGCATATGCAAACTATTCACTGAACATAAATGAACATATTCTGATTATGATGCATGGATTGCAATTTGCATTGCTAGAAGGAACTCCTGAATTGAGGAGATCAAAGATTCATTTGAGTATTAATACTGCATTCATCTAATATCACTAAAGAATGAAGTGTTTCACATAGATGAACTTGCCATATAGCTTAAGCTTTCTCTTTTAAACACTCTGTGTGTGTGTCTGTGTTTGTGTGTGTTGGGTAGGAGAACAAGAAAAACATTTTTGGTTTCTAAAATAGCATCTAAATTCTTGAAGGAAAAGTTGCAAAACCTAAGCCAGCTTCACCATCACTGCAGCCACTCCAGAAAACACATGTATCAAGCTCTGACTTTGGTAAGATGGCTTTCATTTGCCCACCTTGTTTCACTCAGGACTGTTATTTGGATGTGACACCTGCAAGGTTTCTCTCCCGATGAGAGCTGTTCTCTGTCAGGTCTACTGGATTTCATGTTGTCCATAAGTGTGAACACATTCCATGTACCAATGGTGAATGCAATCATCTTTGCAAAAGTGTTTGTACATTTTTTGTGTGTTTCAACCACAAGGTGGGATCCCCATCTGTCCAGGTAAGCAGGGCAAGATGGGGTGAAGCAGACAATTTTTAGGGCACCTTTTCTAGCCCCTTCCTTACACCAGAACATGAGCAGTCCCTCAAAATGACTGCTCAGACACTCAGGGGACTGCCAGAGTCCACTGTTGCTTCTGTCCATGGAGAAGATGACTCTATCTATCTATGGCTTGGGCCACCTGTGTTCATGATTGTGACTACAGCTCTCATCTGCACCTGCTGCTTCATCACTTGCCAATCACTACAGTACTTTGAGGTAGGTAAAAATGGTATGGGTGATGTCTTTTGATTGGCACATAAATTGTATCTAAGTGAGGCAGAATTGTACAAAGTCATTAGCCTCACTCTGTCTTCCAGAGTCATTGAAGTCCAGTGGCAAGACAAAGTCAAGACAACTGGTGATGGCCTGGGATGTACTGGATGACCTTGACACCTTTGGCGTCTAACCAAGCTCTAAGTACTCCACAGCACCTGCTTCAGCCTCCTCCATAGCCCTTGGAACAAATTGTTCTCATCTGCCCATTCCACTGGGGAAGTCTTCACGTATTGGAATAGATACCCCACTAACTCCCTGAAGGGTTTGAGACCCTTCGGTTACCCTCAACCTGGTTTAGCAATCTTGCTGAAACAGTTTGCTGGGGTGTGACTACTTCTCATGCTATAACTTCTTGGAATCACAGGAGAGTTGGGTGGTAGGTGGACACCAAAGGTGGGAAGCAGCCCTGAAAAGGGCTCAGCAGCCCTCGCACCAGAGCTACTAGTCTTCCCTGAATATAGCCTCCACACCTAGTAATTTTGGCACAGGGTAAGAACTAAAGAAGCTCATCAGTGGAATAGATTAGATACACAATATACAGAGGCAAATGAGCACAGTAACCTGGTATTCAATAAACCCAAAGATCCTAGCTACTGGGGCAAGAACTCATCTGACAAAAACTGATGAGGAAACTGGAAAGTAGCTTGGCAGAAATTAAGTATAGACTAACATCTCACACCATATACCATAGATTAACCATACACCATATACCAAGATTAACTCAAAATGAATACTTGATTTAGCCATAAAGGGTGATATCATAAGTAAATTTGGGGAACATGGAAGAAATTACCTATCAGGTCTGTAACTAGTGGGAAAGTTCATGAACAAACAAGGGACAGAGAGGTTCACAGGAGCTAAAATGAATAATTTTGACTATATGATATTAAAACATTTTTTGTACAAACAAAACCAAAGCAACAAAAATAAGAATGAAAGCAGGCAACTGGGGAAAAAATATTTTCAGCATGTTTCTCTGACAAAGGTCTCATTTGTAAGATATATAGGGAAATGAGTCAAATTTATAAGAATAAGAGACATTCTCCAATTGATAGTCAAAAATGAATAGATTGTTTTCCAAGGAAGAAATCAAAGCTATCAGTAGTCATGTGAAAAAATAAATCACTAATAATTAAAGGAATGCAAATTCAAACAACTCTGAGGTTCCACTTCATATCCATCAGCTTGGTTGAGAAGACAAAAAAGGAAAATGACAAATACTGGAGGAAATGTGGAGAAATAGGTACATCAATGCACTTCTGGTGAAGTTGTGAACTAGTTCAACCATTCTGTAAATCAATTTGGAATTGTGCCCCAAAAGCTATCAAAATGTACATTTCTTTTGATATAGTAGGGGAGGGAGGTAAAAAGTCCATACCCCAAAGAGATTAAAGAGAGAGAAAAAGATTCATATGTACAAAAATAGCCATAGTTACAGAGTATGGCATAATTTTCCATAGTGGTGGCAAAGAAATGGAAACTGAGGGGATGCCCATTAATTGGGGAATGGCTTATATTATATAAAAGTGATGGAATATTACTGTACTATAAGGAACAATGAAGGAGATGATTTCAGAAAAACCGGGCAAGACTTTTATAAACTGATGCAGAGTGAAGTGAGTAGAATCAGAACAATTTTTACAGTAACAACACTATAAAGATAATCAACTTTAAAAGACTTTGTAACTGAGAAATAGAATGACCAACCACAATTTCAAAGACTCACGATGAAACATACTATCCACCTCCAGACAGAGCTAATGAACTCAAAGTGCAGAAAGAAGTGTATTATCTTCTCTTTCTTTTTTCTTCTTTTTCTTTCTTTCAAACATGAATAATGTGGGGATTTGTTTTGCATGACTATACATATTTGTAATGAGTTTTGCCTTCTCAATGAGGGAGAGAGGGAAAGAAAGAATTTGGAACTGAAAATTAAATTTAAATTAAATTTTGAAAAAGTTAAGGCATATAAATGATAGAATACTATTGTGCTCTCATCTTAATCTCTTATAATCTGGCTTCTGACCTTATTGTTCCACTGAACCTTCTCTCTCCAAAGTGACTAATGGTCTCTTAGTTGTCAAACCCAATGGCCTTTTCTCAATCCTCATTCTTCTTTTTTTCTTCTTTATTGCTTTTTTTGGAGGGCAGTTGGGGTTAAGTGACTTGCCCGGGGTCACACAGCTAGTTTTGTGTTAATTGTCTGAGGCCGGATTTGAACTCAGGTCCTCCTGACTCCAGGGCCAGTGCTCTATTCACTGCACCACCTAGCTGCCCCAAATCCTCATTCTTCTTGACCTCCCTGCAGTTTTTGACACTTTCGATCACTCTTTCCTCCTTGATACTCTCTTTTCTCCAGGTCTTTGAGGCACTGCTCTCTCTTGGTTTTCCTCCCACCTATCTGACTGTCTCTTCTCTGTCTCCTTTGCTGTGTCGTCTTCCAGATCATGCCCTCTAACCATAGGTCTTCTCCAGGGTTCTATAAAGGGTCCTTTTCTCTTCTCCCTCTATGCTATATCACTTGGTGATGTCATCACCTCCCATGGATTTAATTATCATCTCTATGCTGATATTCTCAAATCTACCCAATCTCTCTACTGATCTCAAGTCTCTCATGTCCAACTGCCTCTTAGACATCTCAAACTGGATGTCCAGTAGACATCTTAAACTCAACATGTCCAGAACAGACCTAATTACCTTTCCTCCTAAACCCTAACCCCCTCCAGCCTTCCCTGTTACTGTAGAGGGCAACTCCATCCTCCTGTTAAGGACTGGAAGGGGTCCCCTGAACTTGTCTTTTTGAGTAGCCATATTTTCCAGAAACACTGGACCCAGAGTATGCAGGAGACCTGAATGTGTCAAGGATGAAGCCCCCAGCTGACATAATTTGTTGTTTGCACCCCAAGCTGGATACCCTGTGTGTCCTTGAGAGGTCAGATAGGCACTAGCCAATCTGTGCTAGACTGAGGGTCTTTTGCTGGACCCTCCTGTTTTCATAGTCTAACAGTTCTCAAGGGAAAAGAATTCAGCTGTTGTCCTCCTCACCTTTGGGAGGGGCTGCTTCACCTTTCCCCTCCCACACTATGCCCCCTTCCTGTTTTTTCCAGTTTTTGTTATACTGTCATAAATATGCAAATTTCTGTAAGGATTGTCAACTCTTTGGGTCCCATGCGCATGCTCATTTCTCTTGTGATAAACCTGGTTTTCACTTAAGTCTCCTGATGAGATTTCCTGTTGACTTCCCTCAGGCTGGAAACCTAGGGATCATCCTCAGCCCCTCAACTGTCTCTTACCCAGCAAGTCTAAGCTGTTGCCAAGGCTGTCAGTTTCACCCTCTGTGACATCTCTCAGATACATTCCTTTCTCTCCTCTGACACTGCTGCCCCTCTAGTGCAGACCCTCACCCCTTCATGTCTGGACTATGGTAATACTGCTGCCTCAGGTCTCTCCCCACTCCAATCTGTCCTCCATTCAGCCACAACAGTGATTCTTCTAAAACACAAGTCTGCTCATTTAACCCACTCTTCCCCCCCCCCACCCCCACACACTCAATAAACTCCAGTGGCTTCTGTTGCCTCTAGAAGCAAATATAAAATGCTCTGTTCAACATTCAGAATCCTTCCTAACTTAGTCCCTTCTCACCCCTCCTGCCTTCTCACACCTTACTCCTCTAACACCCAGTGACCTAGGCCTTCAGGCTGTTCTTCTAACAAGACACTCCATCTCTCTGCTCCAGGCATTTTCTTTGGCTGTCCCCCATCCCTGGAAAGTGACTACTTTCCTTCCCGGCTTTCTTTAAGTCCCAACTAAAATTCCACCTCCTACAGGAAGCCTTCCCCAACCCCTCTTAATTCTAGTGCCTTCCCTCTGTTAATCATTTCCTGTTTATTATCCTGTCTATAGCTTGCTTTGTACATATTTATCTGCATGTGGTCTCCCCTATTAGCTTGTAAGCTCCTTGAGGGCAGGGACTGTCTTTTGCCTCTTTCTGTGTCCTCATCATTTAGCACAATGCCTGTCACATAGTAGGTGCTTTTTAAATGTTTATTAAAGGGAACTGAATTGCTGAACTCTTATCATCACTATAACCAATCAAGATTCCAGAGGACCAATGAGGACACATACCTATCTATGATAGAGAAATAAAGGACGAAGAATGAGACAAATATGTTTCTGAATATGACTAATGTGGAAATTTGTTTTGTTTGACTATATGTGTGTAATATAAGTTTTATTTTTCTTGTCTTCTCAGTGGGGGTAGGGATGGAAAGATGAGAAGACGGATATTGGTTATTTTTTAAATGCATATGTAATGTAGTATTGTGTTATAAAATATGAACATATGTATATATTAGGAAAGCTTGGGAACTCTGATCAACACAATGGCCAACCACAATTCCTGAGGATTCATGATGAGGCGTGCTGCCCGCCTCCTGACAGAGAGATGATGACGAATTCAGTACAGATTGAAACATACTTTTTTAAACATTGAGAAATTTTATTTTGCTTGAAACAGAGTGGTTGTTGTTCCAGCTTTCTCGAGGTGGGTGGTGGGAGGGAAGTGGGAAGGAGAAAAGGTTCATCTTTGTTTGAAAATAAAATTTAACTTAGAACAAGAACCATTTCCCAAATGCAGTCTAGGTTTCTTGTGTCCTCTTATTCCTTTCTGGACCCAGATCATTATCTAGCCACAGAGCCTGCCCAACACATACAAACTCAACAAGCTGCCAGCTATAATTCACTTAATACAAATTCTTCCAAGCAGTTTTTCCTAGGTGGATTGTTAGGACAATTGCTTTGGGATATCAATACATCTCATTATTTGTTGTTGTTTAGTCATATCTGACTCTTCGTGACCCCATTTGGGTTTTTCTTGGCAAAGATACTGGATTGGTTTGACATTTCCCTCTCCAACTTATTTTACAGATGAGGAAACTGAGGCAAACAGGGTGAAATGACTTGCTCAGGGTCACACAGCTAGAAAATGTCTGAGGCTGGATTTCATCAAGGAAGATGAAGTCTTCCTGACTTCAGGCCTGGTACTTCCCCACCCATTGAGAAGGCAAGCAATATGGCACCCATTATACATGTAAAGTCATACAAAGTATCTCTTTATATTAGCTATGTTGCACTATGGCGCCACCTACCGGCCTATCTCATTAGCAGCTAACATATAGCACTTTTTAAGTTCCACAAAGTACTTTACATATGCAATCTCATTGAAATAGGTGCTATCCCCATTCTACAGATGAAGAAATTTCACCTGAAGAGGGTAAAGTCACTCGCCTAGGGTCACACAGCTAGGAAATTTTTGAGGTCACATTTGAACCCAGGCCAAATCTAGATGGCTCCAAATCCATCATTATTCACTCTGCCATCTTGTTAAGTTTCGAAGCTTTCTGTGTTGTTGGGGCTTGATCAGCCAGCTTTCTGCAAGCAGATTTATCTGGAGAACCTCACCATTGGTAGGAAATCCCCCTTCCATCTGGGCTCCCCACAGAGCACCCTTTCCAACATCAGCCAACACCCTTGGCTAAGTACATTTCCCTCATTTGATGCTTTGATAGGCAGAGGGCCCCTGAACAGTTATCTCAATGGTCGAAGCTACAGGGGAGTCTTGCATGATCCTGATGTATGTCTGGGGGACATTTTATTAGCATTTTTAAAAGCAGCATTTTTCCATAAGGACTCAAATTCTTCTCTATAATTGGGTGGTCTTTTGTGCTGCTAGATGAGCAAAGAGTCTTCCCTTGTCGGACATAGCTTTTATGTTTTTGGTTTTTTGTTTGTTTATTTTTCCCTTTTAAAAAAAAATTTTTGAGTTCCAAATTCTCTCCCTCCCTGACCTGAATGAAGTACAAACACTTCCAGGCCTACTCTACAGAATCAACAAACAAGCCCTGGGGGCAACTGGTTGGGAGGCAGCTTAAGCTTCTGGAACTTTTACCTCATGGACAATGTGGGTGTTGAACAGCTAAATAGGAGAAGATTGAAGGACCTTCCTCTATCCAAGGAAGCACAGCCTTGCTAATCAGACAGTCCCAGGCAGTGACTACAGGGGGGAGAAGGCGTTAGCACACACCTGGTGAATGCAGTTAACAGAGGGTTGGGGAATTTGATGGCTGTGTTCGTTTTGCAGGAGAGCAGAACTGGTTTCAGTTCCAAGGCAAAGAGGACAGCTATAGTTTGCAGCCACTGGTGTAACCACCGAGGGCAGGAGCATTTGTGGGACAATGTAACTGGGGGCCCTAGCCACAGCTTGGAGGTAGAGAAAAGTGCCTAAGGCTGGGCCTTGGAACAGAGCTCAGAAAATAACAGTGAAAAGGACTGAGACTCGGGGCATCATTCCCCACACACTAGAACTGGATTATAATAATCACTGCTAAAAACAAAATAAACACAATTAAAATTAAAATGTATAAGCAAAGGAGAAAGAACCCAACCATAGATAGCTGCTATAGGGATAGAGAAGACCTGAGTTCATATTCAGAGGAAGATAGTGGAGTCAATCTCACACACACACACACACACACACACATACAAAAACCCCTCCTTTTTCAATGAGAACTGTCAAATGATCCCAAGTCCAAAAAGAGTTTTTGGAAGAACTTTAAGAGGACGTTAGAAGTCAAATAAGAGAGGAAAAGGAAAAAAAATTAGGAAAAAAATAGGAGCAATCCAAGAAAATCAAGAAAATTGTGAAAAGAAAATCAACCAATTAGAAACAGAGAATCAAAAACTTAAGGAAGAAAATAATTCCTTGAAAACTAGAATTGGGCAAGGGGAATCTAATGATGCTGTAAGACACCAAGAAACAATAAAAACAAAATCAAAAGAATGAAAAAAAATAGAAGAGAATGTAAAACATTTCATCAGAAAAAAAAAAGCTGATGGGGAGAACAGATCAAGGAGAAACAATATAAAAATAGATGTATTACCTGAAAGGTACAATAGAAAAAGAAAAGAATCTTAATACAATAGGACAAGAAATTAGCAAGGAAAATTGCCCTGAAGTTCTAAAACAAGAAGGCAAAACAGAAGTAGAAAAGAAAATCCACCGATCAACACTTGAAAGGGATCACAGGAGAAAAACTTATAGGAATAGCACAGCCAAGTTTCAAAGCTCCCAGGCTAAGGAGAAAATATTGCAAGCAACAAGAAAAAAAACAATTTAAATATAATGGAGCTACAATAAGGATTACACAAAACCTAGCAGCTACTATGTTGAAGGATCATAGGTCAAAGTTAAGCATAATCATGAAGGAGGAAAAAAAATCAATATTTAATAAACTGAAAGACTTTCAGGTTTTTTGTGGGGGTAAAAATCAGCAGAACTTAATGGAAAACTCAACATATGAGATCCAGGAGAAATGTAAGGTAAACATTAAAGATCAATTATAAGGGACTCAATAAGGTCAAATTGTTTACTTCTTATATGTGAAAATGTTCTCAGTACTCTTATGACTGTCATCATTATCTGAGTAGCTTGAAAGAAAGGCTTGTATGATGGGGTGGTTCTAAAAAAAATAAACTCTGTAGGGAAAGATAAAAATGAGTGATTATCTCCTACAAATGAGGCATGAAAGGAAGAAATGAAACAGAAGAAGCAAGTGGGGGAGAAGGGCAGGTAGTGTTGGAACCTTACTTTCATTGGAAATGGGTTAAAGAGGGAACAATACATATGCCTCTAGAAGGATACAAAGGTCTTCTAAATTAGAAAGAAATAAGAGGATGAGGGGATACGGTGTGGGGAGAGGAGAAGGTAGGAACTCCTAGAGAGGTGGGTAGGTTAAGGAATAGGAGAGCAAAGTAGTGAGTAGTTGTAAACTGGAGAAGTGAGGAGGGATAGGATAAATAGAGTGATAGGGAGAGTGAGGAAAAATAGGATGGAGGGAAATACATAAGTAATTATATCCTAGAATGTAAATGATATGAATTTACCCATAAAACAGAAACTGATAGCAGATTAAAAATTTGAATTCAATAATATGTTGCTTTCAGGAAAGAATAAAAATGAGAGATATACACTAAGATAAAATAAAGGGCTGGAGTAGAAATTATGTAGAAAAAGCAAGGGTAGTAATCATGATCTCATACAAAGTTAAAGTTAAAATAGATTTAATTAAAAGAGAAAAGCAGGGAAACTAGACTATGTGTCACCAATATTATTCAATATTGTTTTAGACCATTTAACATAACAAGACAGTATAAAATACCCGAGAGTATAACAGCTAAAACAGATACAGGAACTAAATTAACATAAATATAAAACACTTTTTATACAAATAAAGTCAGATTTAAATAATTGGAGAAAATTTATTGTTCATGGGTAGGTAAATCCAATATAATAAAAAACGACAATTGTATCTAATCTGTTTATTCAATGCCAGCCAATTAAGTTACTAAAAATTATTTCATTGAATTAGATAAAATAATAACAAAGTTTATCTGGAATAACAAAAAGTCAGGAATTTCAAAAAACTAGGGAAAAAAGATGTAAAGGAAGGAGATTCAGCAGCATCAGACATTAAACTATAATATAAGGTGAGAGCATTGTTGAAGTATAAAATGGATCATTTCTATTATTTTAAATTAACATTTTCCAGAACAGCCAGGTGGCACAGTGAATAGAGTACCTGCCCTGGAGTAAGGAGGACCTGAGTTCAAATCCAGCCTTAGATACTTACCACTTACTAGCCATGTGACTTTGGGCAAGTCACTTAACCTCAATTGCCTTGCCTTCTCCCCTCCAAAAAGCAAAAAAAAAAAAATTTTAAATTTTCTCATATAAATAAATCCAATGTATATGAGAATAGAAAGAATGCAGAAAGTTGGTGGGAAAAAAAACCTTCATAGACAATCTCTCAGATAGGATGTGATTGTGTTGGAATACTGCTGTGGTGTAGGAAATTATGTAGGCTGATTTAAAAAAACATGGCCAGACATGGACCCATGAAGGAAGATGCTCTCCACCTCCAGAGAAAGAGATAACAAGTAGAAATATACATAGTACAGTCTTACATATATGGGTATGAGTGTATATGTGTATATATGTGTATGTTTATAGAAATCAGTGTATATATGTGTATCCATATTTAATTGTAGGTTTCTTTAGGGCAAAGTAGGGTGGAGGGAGAAAACAAAACTAAAATTTAAAGTACACAGCAGAGAACAAAAGAAAACCTAGAAGGAAGCAAAAAAAAAAAAAAGCTAGGTACCTTTAAAAATAATGTGTAGTTTTTATTATATAGGTTTTCTTAAGATGAAAATTTATTATTTTGTATTTAATCCTCTCTTATGGTCTGCTGTGTACATGGAAATGTTCCTTTTCCCCCTTTCTTGTTTTGTATTTAAGTTTAAAATAAATGTTAAAATTTATTTAAAAAAAAAGAAATTATGAAGGAAAACTTCCCCAACATCTTTGATCTAGAAGGTAAAATAGAAAAGGAAAGAATTTAGTGAATGTCCTGAAATAGATTCCAAAATTAAAATTTCTAGGAATATTATAGCCAAATTCCAGAGTTCCCAGGTCAAGAAGAAAATACTACAAGCAGCTAGAGATAAACAATTCAAATTCCATGGAGTCATAGTCAGGATCACACAAGATTTAGCAGCTTCCGTATTAAAGGAGTGAAAGGTTTGGAATATGATATTCCAGAAGGCAAAGGAGTTAGGATTACAAGCAAGAATAAACTACCCAGAAAAGCTGAATATAATCCTTCAGGGGAGGGAATGGATATTTAATGAAATAGAGGACTTTCAAGCATTTCTACTGAAAAGAACAGAGTTGAATAGAAAATTTGACATTCAAACACAAGACTCAAGAGAAGCAAAAAGAGGCAAATATGAAAGGGACTCAATAAGGTTAAACTGTTTACATTCATATATGAGATGATTCATGTAACTCCTAAGAACTATATTACTATTATTAGGGCAGTTAGAAGGAGTTTACATAGACAGAGGGTTTGAGTTGATTATTTTGGAATGATCTTAAAAAAATGGAGGGGTAAGACAGAGGGATGCACTGGGAGAAGGGTGAAGGAAGAAATAGAATGAGGAAAATTTTCTCACATAAAAAAAGGCACACAAGGAAGAGGCTTTACAGTGGAAGGGAAAATTGTGCAGGGGTGGGGGGAGTACAGCAGGCAATGCTTTAACCTTACTCTCATCAGAACTGGTTCAGAGGGAAGATATAGAAATCTGTCTTATCCAATAGGGAAATTGGGGAGGGGGACAAAAGAAAGGGGGGAATGATAAAAGAAAGAGTAGATTAAGGGAGGCAGCAGTTAGAAGTAAAATGGACTTTTTTTTTGCAGGGCAATTGGAGTTAAGTGACTTGCCCAAGGTCACACAGCTAGTTTTCGTGTTAAGTGTCTGAAGCCAAATTTGAACTCAGGTCCTCCTGACTCCAGGGCTGGTGCTCTATTCACTGCGCCACCTAGCCACCTAACTTTCAAGGTGTAACAAAATAAAAAGACAGAGAGAAGAAACAGAATAATGGGATAGAGGGAAATCCACAGTTCATAATAATAACTGTGAATGTGAATAAGTTCACCCATAAAATTAAAGCAGATAGCAGAATGAATTAGAAATTAGAATCCAACAAGATGCTCTTCATAAGAGACATACTTGAAATAGAAAGACACACAAATAGTTAAAATAAAGGGCTAGAACAAAATCTAATATGCTCCCATTGATATAAAAAAGGTATGGGTAGCAGTGATGATCTCAGGCAAAGCAAAAGCAAAAATAGAGCTAATTAAAAGAGATAATCAGGGAAACTACATTTTGCTTAAAAGGTACCTTAGACAATGAAGTAATATTAAAAAAAATTTACAGTAAGTTTCCTTAGTAAAGGCCCCATTTTTCAAATATCTATAGAATTGAGTCAAATTTATAAAAATACAAATCATTCTTCAATGGAAAAATGATCAAAGTATATGAACAGGCAGTTTTCAAATAAAGAAACCAAAGCTATCTATAGTCGTGTGAAAAAAAAATGCTCTAAATCACTATTGATTACAAAAATGCAAATTAAAATAACTCTGAGGTACCACCTCATATCTGTCAGATTGGCTAATGACATAAAAAGAAAATGATAAGTGTTGGAGGGGATGTGGGAAAATTGGGACACTAATGCACTGTTGGTGGAGTTGTGAACTGATGAAACCATTCTGGAGAGGAATTTGGAACTATACCCAAAGGGCTATAAAACTTTTCATACCCTTTGACCCAGCAATACCACTACTAGGTCTATATCCCAAAGAGATTAAAAGGGGAAAAAGGAAAAGGATCTATGTGTACAAAAATATTTCTAGCAGCTCTTTTCATGGTGGCAAAGAATTAGAAATTGAGGGGATGTCCATCATTTGGGGAATGGTTGAACAAGTTGTGGTATATGAATGTGATGAGATATTCTTGTACTATAAGAAATTATGAGTAGGATGGTTTCAGAAAAACCTGGAAAGATATTACATGAACTGACACAAAGTGAAGTAAGCAGAACAAGGAGATCATTGTATAATATTCCTATTATCTTGTAAAAGCTCTGAATGACTTAGCTATTCTGATCATACAATGATCCAAGATTATTCCAAAGGACTCATGGTGAAAAAATGCTTTCCACCTCCAGAGAGAGAACTAAAGAACTCAGTGCAAATGGAAGTAAAATTTTCTCACTTTATTTTTTTTTGCAGTATAATTAATATGGTAATATGTCTTGCAATTTCACATGGATAATTGATATTGCACTGCTTGCCTTCTCAGTGGGTGGAGGGGGGAGTGGGATGGAAAAAGAGAATTTAAAATTCAAAATTTAAAAAGAAAAGAATATTTTAAAATAAATAACAAATAAAACAAAATAAATAATTAAGTGGAAAAATCACAAATTAAAAAATAATAAATTTTTAAAAAGAAGAAGAAAGTGGCAGATATATTTAGCTCCAGTTCCAGAAAGTCTAAATGAGAGTTTTTGGATGAGTATGAAGGATATGGCCTGAATTCTGAGGTCTAGGGAGAGATGATCCAGCAGAAATGAAAACTAAAGATGTTTTAGAGAAGGAAGAGATAGAGAAAATGGAAGGGAGATATTGATAGTCACTTGAGTTACTCTTCTGTGTTAGACTAGTGTGGTAAAACCTAAGAAAGCATAAGCAGCCTTCTCCTTCCAGCCTCACTAACCTTTCTGTCCTAAACACATCCATAAAAAAAGTGCTTACCACTGTGCTACACACACACACACACACACACACACACACACAAACACAGAGTCACGTGTGCATGCACAAAAACCAACCATAGAGTTGAAAATGTGTTGTTTAGCTTCCTGGGCACATCTGACAAATTGTGTCCTTAGGTGGAGATGTCAGATAGGCTGCTGGTGATAAAGCTATAAAGGTCAGGAGAGTCATCAAGACAGAAAAATAAATATAGGAGTCATCTGCATAGAGGTGCTAATTGAAGCTGTGAGTATGGATGTAGTCAATAAGGGGGAGAGTGTAGGGGAAAAAAGAGCCAAGAACAGAGTCTTGGGGGACGCCTACATTTAGGGTGCAGGAGCAGGAAGAGAAGATAGAGAAGTGCCAGTCAGAGAAGTAGGAGAAGTCAGGAAAGACAAAGAAGGGATGTGCTGAAGGCACAGAGAAGTGTAGGAAACCCAGAACTGGGAGAAGTCACTGGATCTGGAGAGTGGGTGACCTTCGAGAAAGCACTTGAATAAGGTGTTGGGGCATGAAATCACAACATAAGGAGTTAGAGAGTTGTGAAGAAGTAGGGACAAGAAATTTGGTTGAAATAGAAGTCAAAGAGAAAGTGATTTGAGGTTGTAGATGGTTCAGAGATAGAGACTAGAAGAGTTCTGTGCATGTTTGTTAACTGAGGGGTTTGATTCAGTGGAGGAAAGATTAAAGACACTAGAGAACTAAGGGATAATCGATGGAGAAAGATTCCGGAGGAGACTGGAAGGGATGGAATTGGCTTTGCCAAGCAAAAGGGCCATCTCACCCTACAGGATACCAAGAAGAGAGGGAGAAGAGGTCTTCCCACTTTCCCCAGGAGCTCTACTACTCCCATCAGCCATTGGCCATTTCAATCAGTCAATCAATCAACATTTTTTAAGCCCCTACCATGTGGCAGGCACTATGCTAAGTGCTAAGGATATGAGAGAGAGAGAGAGAGAGAGAGAGAGAGAGAGAGACAGGCAAAAGTAAGTCCCTGCCCTCAAGGAGCTTACAATCTAATGGGGAAGTCTAGATGAAAATAAAAATATACAAAACGACTATAAACAGAATAAATAAGAAATAATTAACAGAGGGAAGGCAGCGATTATAGGAGCTGCAGGTTCAGAGCTTTTACAAGATAAGTTTGCGCTTCCTTGACATGGAGATCAGGGGCGATTCATGGGTGTGGGTAGGAGTTCACCCTTAAGAAACAAAAAAGCAGAAGCAACAAGTCCGGAGGACTCTGTTCAAATCCAACCTCAGTCACTTACTGTTAATGTGACCCTGGACAAGTCATTTAACCTCAATTACCGCGGAAGGAAAGAAGGAAGGAAGGAAGACAGGAAGGAAGGAAGAATAGAAATAGCAAGAGGGTCAGACCCTCTTAATACAGGGGCCTCAAGGAACCAAGGAAAAGCACAGGCAGAGAGATGTCACTGACTTCCCTTTTCAAAAGTATTTCCTCTTGAGTTTTTCTTCCCTTTTTTTCCTTTCTCCCTCCCTTCTTTTTTCTACTCTAATCCACCAGAGTGCCTCTGTACAGAGGGAAGCACGGGGTACTGGGGGAGGGACTCGAAGGACAACTATGAGAGGACATTTCTCAATTCATTTGCTATGTCCAGTATTCAGTTCCTGGTTTGGTTCTGGTTCTGGTTTTGATTTTTCACTTGTTTTTCAAAGAGGTCACTCTCCTAGTCAATAAACACCACTGACTCCCTTTCACCTCCAGTATTCATTATAAATTATATATAATATATAAATATTTAATAAAATAAATATAATGCATATTATGTATAACATACAAATTATAATTACGAAATCCTCATTTTGGCATTCAAAGCCCTTCCTACCCCAGCCCCCTCCTACCTTGCTAGTCTTACATCTTTGTCCTCTCCATGGGTTCCGAGAGCCAGTGACTCCTGGCTCTTCCTCCCCCAAGGCCCTTCATCCATCTCCTGACTCCAAGCATCTTGCTCAACTGTACCTCAAGAGAGGAATTCTCTCCTTCCTCATCTCTGCCTTCTGTCTCCCCTGGGCTTCTTTCAAGTCCCAGCTAAAATGCCACCTTTCACCAGAAGTCTCTTCTAACACTTGCACCCTCCTTCCATTGTTTAGCTCCTATTTCTCCCGAATACAGCTTATTTGTGCGTCTTTCTTTGCACGTTGTCCCTAATTAGGTTGTAAATACCTTGAGAACAGGGATGATTTTTTTTGTCCTTTTTTTGTATCTCCAGTGCTTAGCACAGTGCCTGGCACATAAACACTTATCGACTTGACTTGTTGACTTGACTGGAGACCTTAGAGATCATTCCCCACCGTCTCTCCCTCCAGCTAGACAAGTAAGCTCTGTCCAGGAAACTGATTCAATAAAAAGAAACAGAAATAATCAATCCATCAACATTTATTAAGCATCTATGATATGTCAGACACTATGCTAAGCACTGGGGATACAAAAATTGGCAAAAGACAGTCCTTGCCCTCAAGGAGCTTCCAATCTATCGAAGTAATCAGTAGATATGTTTATTCTCACACTCCATGAGATACCAAATTTGCCTTTTCCTCTGTGTTCCTTCAGGCAGGTTTTGCTGTTGCTCAGTCATTTTTCAGTAATGTCTGACTCTTAATGACTCCACTTGGGATTTTCTTGGTAAAGATACTGGAGAAGTTTGCCATTCTTCAGATGAGCAATCAGAGGCCAACAGGATCAAGAGACTTGTGCAAGGTCATAGAGCTAGGAAGTGTCTGAGGCCAGATTTGAACTTAGGAAGATGAGTCTTCCTGACTCTAGGCTGTGCTCCTATCCACTACTCCACCAAGGCAAGTTACTAGATGAAAAGCATCTCTTACCTCCCCTGGGAAAACACTTGAGAATCACAGACTCTTAATGTTGGCAGTGACAATAGAAGAGCCCTAGGGCATTCCTCTTCCCCTTCAAGAAGGGGGCTACTGTGACTGAGGTCTAAGTGGACAGAGGTTTGCTTTGAGTCAGAAGGGTGGAATTTGAATTTCTTTTCTGTCACCCTACATGACAACAGGTCATACACTTCACCTCTCTGAAACTCAGTTTCCTCATCTACAAAATGGGGAGTAATACCTGTACCCCCTACTTCACAGGGATACTGTGAGGAAACTTTAAAGTACAATAGAAATGTAAGCTGGTAGGGGCGGCTAGGTGCCGTACTGAATAGAGCACCGGCCCTGGAGTCAGGAGGACCTGAGTTCAAATTTGGCCTCAGACACTTAATACAAAAACTAGCTGTGTGACTCTGGGCAAGTCACTTAACCCCAATTACCCTCCAAAAAGAAAGAAAAAAGAAATGTAAGTTGTTACGATTGACCAGACTCTGTTTCAACACTTCCAAGTAACTCACTACTTCACAGGGTTGCCCAATCTCACTGCTAGACAGCTCACATTGCTAGAAAGCCCTTCCCTAGATGGCAGCACAGGGCAGCTAGGCATCAAAGTGGATAGACTGCCCAATCTAGAGTCAAGAAGACTAATTTTCCAGAGTCTGGCCTCAGACACTTAATTAGCTGCATGATTCAGGGCAAGTCCCTTCACCCTGTTTGTCTCAGTGTTCTCATCTGTAAAATAAGCCAGAGAAGGAAATGGCAAAAAGTATCTTTGCCAAGAATCGGACAGGACTCGAACAACAACAAATGGCAGCACAATCAACCTTCACCGCCTTGTCCTATATAGAACAAATATATGTTCCAGAGGACATCAAGGCCCCCCATGAGCCATCTCTCTTCCAGGCCTCCCTCCATCTCCTCCCCCAGCTTGGGATGGGCACAATGGTCCTTTCTCCTTTTTTTCTCCTTTCCCTTCTCCCCTCCCTGTCACTGACAAGTTGCCATCGTTGATCTGGTAATATCTACCTGACTCAGTTGTTTATGCACCACTTCTACTCCCTCTTCCCTGTAAAAGACCAGAAAAGAGGAACCTAAACTGGGATGATCAGCTGATTAATAGCTTTACCCCAGGTTTGGGAAAGGGGGGGGAGGTGTCTTGTTTTTGTGAAGGGGATTCTCAAAGAAATAGAGAAGTAGACCCAGTCCAGTTCCCTTGAAGGTACCATTTCCTCCAAAACAATTTCCCTCTGCCCCTTCCCTCCCTCTAAGGTAAAGTGAGGCAAAATGTCTCTCATCAAATTTCTTTTTATTTTCTCTCATTAAATTTCAAATAGATCTTTGCCTGTACCTCTATTTTGCATGGCTTTTAAAAATTCATCTGTTTAAATTATAAGCATGTGGAAATCTGTTTTGTAGGACTATACATACTTGTGAAAGGTTTGGTTTTTTCTTGCCTTCTTATTAGGTAGGGAAGGGGGGAGAGGGAAGGAGAGAATTCGGAACTAAAAAAAATAGAATAAAAAGACTCTGCTTGAACCAGGAGAACTTTGTACATAATTACAGACACATCATATCTGTAATGACTCACTTTGATAGACTGGGCTCCTCTCAGCAATGCAAGGTTACAAGACAACTCCAAAAGACTCATGATGGAAAGGATATTCATATCCAGAGAAGAGAAATACAGAGTCTAAATGCAGATTGAAGCAAACTACTTGCTCTCTCTCTTTTGTGTTTTTCTTTGTTTTGTCCCTTCTTTCTCATTATTCATTCCCTTGGTTATAATCCTTCTTTACAACTTGACTAATGTTTAATGTGAAGGTATCTGTAGAACCTATATTGGATTGCATGTTGCCATAGAGGGAAGGGGGGAAGAGGAAAGGGAAGAAAATTTGGAACTCAAGGGATTGTGGAACTGAATGTTGTAAACTAAAAGTAAATAAATATATTTTTTAAAAAAGAATCACAAATAATGAACAGAAAAAAAAACCTGCTTTAAAAAAACCAAGCATTTTATTTTTTCCCTCTTCCACCCCACTAAGAAAAAAAGAAGGAAAAAAAACCCATGTAATAAATACGTAGTCACATAAAACAAATGTCCATATTTGCCATGTGTCATTCTGCATATTTACTTGCTTTGCATGTTAATTACAATCCCTCCTATCACAAACATTCAAGTGTATGTCTTTCCTGCCCCATTAGATTGTAAGTCCCATAGGAGCAAGTTCTGCATCGCAGCTATCTTTATATTTCAGCCCCAACAAGGCTTTAAAAAAAACATCACAGGCACTTAATGAGTGTTTATTGAATTGAGAACAGGATTCGAAAACAAAGGATCTGGGTTTGAATCCTGACTCTACCACTTGGTACATACATATTGGGACTGCCTTTGGGGAATTCTCTCCTGCTAGTCTTGTGAGCTGAATGATGGGTGTAATCAGATGGAACAGACCTAAACAGTAGACATTTAAGGTGGGGAGGAGGAGAGAGGTAGCGGTAGAGGAGAAGTCTCTGTGCCAATGAGAATTTCAGCAAAGAGCTAGATCTTCCTTCCTTCTCCCATCCCCCATCCCTTGCCAGTTTTACAAAGGTCTTCTGACCAAACAAGCCTCGGAAAATGAGAACTGCAAGAAATGGAAAAAAAACACACACACAAAGAAGGGTGAGTGGGTTTGTCCTGGGGCTTTAGACGGAGGCATTTGGAAGGCTGGGCCCTTTAGGGGAGTCATGTTGCTTGTATCCTGAGACAGGAAAGAGATAACAAAAAGTATTTGTCAACACAGCTGGAAGTGAGGACTTGGGACCCAAAGAGAGCAGGTATTACCCGGAGGCCAGAAAAGTGCCTTGAAATACTTAGTACCATTTGATCCTCATGAGGACCCTGCAAAGGAGGTGCTTATTACTCTTTAACAGATGAGAAAACTGAGGCTAAGAGAGGTTAAATAACCCAGGCTCCCCTAATTCCAAATCCAGAAAAATGGTTCCTGTACCACCTTGAGCGGATAAAAAGAAGCCTTATGGCTATCTGATCAGCACTTTTCTGGCACCACCTTGGACAGAGGATCTTCATCTGAAGAGGAAATTGCAGAAAGGAAAGTTTGTACCACCCAGACAGGTGCTACAAAGGATAGAGAATTAAACCTGAGTTCAAATCCAGCCTCTGACACTTACTAGCTCTGTGACCTTGGGCAAGTCATTTAACCCTTGTCTGCTTCAGTTTCCTCATTTGCAAAATTCAGATAATAATGGCACCTACCATCCAAGGTTGCTGGGAAGATCAAATGAGATAATATTTATAAAACTTTAAAGTGCTCTATAAAGACTCTTTTAAAAATCCTAAACAATTAGAGATATCCCAAGTTGAAGCAGCCTGCCCAATCTGAAATGACCTTCTACTTTAGAGATCATCAATTCCTCCATCACTGGAGGTCTTGGACAGAGAGGCTAAATGCATTGATGTAGATGTTGTAGAAGAGATCCTTGTTCAGATGATCTTTGGGGTTCCTTCCAACTCTGAGATCCTGTGAAAGCCATTTGACTTCTCTGGGACTCAGTTTCCTCATCTGTAAAATTAAACAGCTGGGTTAAGTGGTCTTTAAATTCTCTTCTTGGATCTTAGAGTGAGATGGGACCTGAGTCCCATCAAGTCCATTTTTCTCATTTTACACCAAGGCACAGAGAGGTTAAGTAATTTATCCAGGGTGACACAGGTAGAAAGTGATTGAGAGGATTTGAACCCAGATCTGCTCCCCCAGAGTAACTCTTATCCAGTACTCCCAGCTGCTTCTTCCAGCTCTAAATCCTCTGATACTATGAATTAAAGATCTGGTTCTCTGGTTCTCAGCTTTCCCTTCAGTATCTCTTGGCCACACCTAGCTTTTGAAGTGTTTGCCAAGCCTGGTGCCATCACTACTCACAGAAAATCTCATGTGCATGTCCCAACTGACACATCCATCACCCATTCTGTCCAAGAAGTGCTATCTTGCTGTTCCATAACTCATTGTGTCACTCCGTAATCCTTAAAGCCTCTCTTGTGAATGTTTAATCACATGATTAATTATATAATGATCAACCACACATTTCCTGGGACCCACGATGAAGCATGCTATCTGTCTCTTACCAGAGAGACAATGGACTCACTGCAGACAGACATGTGTATCCTTGGATATGTCCACAGAGGGGATTAGTTTTGCTTGATTGTGCATATTTGTTTCAAACATTTGTTTCTCCCCCTTCAATGTGGGGAGGAATAGGGAGAAGAGAAAATAGGGTTTTTTCCTTTATTGATTTCCTTTTGGAAAGAGAGTAGGGTACAATGGAAAGAGTATTAGAATTGTAGTCAAAGAATCTGAGTTCAGACTCTCCCTCCATCGATTATTCCCTGTCCAGCAACACTGGGCAAATCACTTAATATCACAGCAGCTAGTTTTGTGCTGACAAAGAGAGGGAACTTAAGAGGATAGCCATTGACTGGGAAATGGTTGAACAAAACTATGGTATATGGATATACTGGAATACTGTTGTGCTGTAAGAAATGACAAAGGTGGTGTTTGCAGAGAAACATGGAAAAGCCTTATGTGAATTTATGCTGATGGAAGTGAGCAGAATCAAGAGAACAACGTATACAATAATAACAGTATTGTAAAGACTCGAAACTTTGAAAGACTTAACTCTGATCAACACGATGATTAAGCACACGATTCCCAAGGACCTGTGATGAAGCATGCTACCCATCTCCAGACAGAGGAACAGTGGACTCAGAGTCCAGGCTGAGAAATAGAAATGTTTGGATATGGCCATTGTGAGAATTCATTTTGCTTAACTATGCATATTTATTACAAGGAATTTTCCCCCTACCACCCTCCCAATCTCAATGTGGGGAGAGATAGGAAGAAGATAGGGACAGAGAGAGAAGAAGAGAATTTGGAAAATAGAGATTTCTTTTGTTAATTAAAAAAGAATGTTTTTAAAAGTCACTTAATATTTCTTTGGGTTGTAAAGATTTTGAATAGGATATAGCCCTTCACTAGGGTCACAGAGGAAACAGGATTCCACGAATAGGATGGAAGGAAGGAGCATATGCCAGTCAATTTGAGCACCAGGAAATGGAATGCCACACTCAGAACACTCAGCAATTCAGTTCTGCTGACACGTCAAGTAGGTTCTAGAAAAGAATGTGAAATGAGTCTACAAAGAGAAGTTGGAGTAAGATGGTTAAGGACTAAAATCTAGGCTGAGAAGTCTGTTCTTTATCCTAGAAGCAATATGGAGCTGATGGAAAATTTGAACAGGAAGTGACATGGTCAGATTCCAAGAATAGGCTAACATTTTTTGCTTATGCATTGAGTATTTAATAATTAAAACCTATGTCTTTTTCACACTTAGCTATGTCTCCCACATCATCATTATTACAATAAAGATAAAATCAATATTTTTAGTAAATGTAATAACTAGCATTTATATAGCATTCTAAATTTACAAAGCACTTTATACCTGTTTTCTCTGGTCCTCACAGCCATAGGAGGTAGGAGTTATTAATATTTCCATTTTACAGTTTTTAATCCCACATCCTATCTTGGTAATTTTGAAAATTCAAGTTCCCGATCTTGCAGTGAACTTTATTAAAAATCTTCTTGGCTTCAGTCCACTATCCTAGTCCTGTCCATTACATTTTGGATCTGCCTGATACAGTGGAAAGAACTCTGAACTTGAGCACAGACATCAGGACTGTGAGAACCCCAGAAATTTACTGCATCTCTCTGGATCTGTTTCCTTCTTTGTAACAAGGAAGGAATGGGACTAAATGACCTCTAGGGTCCCTTTCAACTCCAGCATTCTAGGATTCTGCAATTCTGTAATTCAGTTTATTTACTATCCCTCTGTTTCTTACCATCTGGTCTAGGCAGTCTTCCAAGTCACCGATGAAACAGCAGTTGGGGAGATCATAGGCTATGTAGGATCTAGGTCTTAGGCTCCTCTGCTCTTGTCTTCTCTCAGAGTTGTTCAGCCCCATACCCTGGTCTCCCCTCTCCACCAGTAAATCTCAATAAGAGTATGAGGTGAGGGAATCAGGCTACTCGTCTCTTACTTTAGCTCGGGGGATGGGATTGCAGGGTTCAGCTTCCCCCTCCCTCTTCCCTAAGCCTACCCCCACCCTTTTGATAACTCGTGCTTTTGACTGAGGTTTGACTTCTTCCTTCCTGAGGTCCAGGATTAGTGATAGTGACGTAGACTCAGTCAGAACCGCTTCAAACAGACCCATCTCCAGGGAAAGAGGGTTGACTAGGAGCACCGCAGGAACAGGCAGGTTTCTTACAATGTAACCCCAAGGTGCGGGACCCATCCACACCTTACTCCAACTACAAAGGTACCGGGCGCGCGCGCGCACACACACACACACACACACACTCACACACACAAGCAGGTACTCACACGACCCCACACTACCAGCACACTAGTAGGGTAGCGTTGGATAACGAAGGATAACATTGACTGAAGGCAATGACCAAGTTGTCCCCAGCCTCCCTTTTCGTCCTGCCTACATCTCATTGCCCTCCTTTAGCTCTTTCGTGGAGCTGCCTTCCTCTTGCTGCACTGCATTACACAAGTCGGGGGCCGGAGCTAACGTTCGGGGAAAGGCCCCTCGGCCTTTTCTGGAGCTGCAGGGAGGAGGCGGGGCTTGTGGACGAAAATAAAACATAAATCCATACTTCCCCAGTTTCTCTAGCTCTCTCGGATCACCGGCTGTAAGGCGAAGCTGAGGGCCAAGCGGGGTGTCTAGGACTCTCTGCCTGTCTGGTCTAGTGGTCAGACTTCCAGGGTTGCGAAGGTTTCCAGGTGGAAAGGCTACTGGGAGAGCGTCCCCTGACCATGGGTTCTGACCAGTCTAGCGGAGAACCCGACTCCTCCATAGCCTTGAGTGTCGCCCGCCAAGTGGCCTGTGCCCTTCTGGGCTTGGCCTTCACCTTAGGCGTCCCGGGCAACTTGGCCGTGGTGTGGACAGTGTGTCGAAGGATGAAAGCTCCCCAGCCGACTGTGCTGCTGATTGTCAACCTGGCCGCCGCCGATTTGCTGGCGCTCCTGACTGTGCCTTTCTGGATCTATGCGCTGACCGGGGTTTGGCGCCTGGGACCCTTCGTGTGCCGGACTCTGGTGTGGCTGGTGAACGGGTCCATGTTCTCCAGCGTCCTGATCGTCACGCTGCTGAGCGCAGAGCGCCTGGTGGCCTTGGTCCGTCCCTTCCAGCTGCAGCGCTGGTGGCACCTGGCCGGGACACGCAGGGTGCTGGTGCTACTGTGGGTGGTCGCTTTAGCCCTGGCCGCGCCCGCCACGCTCACCGCGGACCCCAGTCAATGCCTGCAGCGCCAGTTCTCGTCGAGCCAGCAGCTGGTGACGCTCCTCCTACTGGAGACCGTGGCGGGCTTCGTGGGGCCCTTCACCATCATCGCCGTCTGTTCAGCCTGCGTCCGCAGCCACCTGCGCCAGCTGCACCACCCAGGCCGGCGTCGGGCCAGCCGGATCGTGACCGCTGTGGTGGTTGCTTTCGCGGTCTGCTGGCTGCCCTACCACCTGTCCAACGGGGCAGCCGTGGCCGCCGAGCTGCTGGAAGCCTCCTCCGCAGAGCTGTTCGAATGGCTGCACTACGCGGCCGAAGTGGGTCACAACATCTCGGCGCCTCTGGCCTTCTTGGCCAGTTGCGTCAACCCTCTGCTGTACGCTTTCGCGGCTCGTCGGATCGCCCGGGCAGGGGGCTTGGCTGGCCTTTTCGCCCGAATGGTCCCTAGTTTCTATAGCGATGGAGCCCATCAGGTGGCCAAACAGAGTTTCGGGGAAAGCGCTTCTGGCCAAGCTTTGGGTTTGAACAGTCCTAACCCTGCCTCCTAAGTGAGACAGGTCTGGTTCCCACAGACCCCGCCTCTGCCATCTCCTCTCTGACCCTACAGCCTAGAGTTTGGGGATTGCTCTAAGCTTTGGATAGTAAATACCTCACATTTCCATAGTGATTAAAGGTTTAGATAGGGCATTCCTTACGACAGCCTTAAAAAGGGGCAGATATGATTACGCCCATGTTACAGAGGAGAACACTGAGGGGGGGAGATTTGACTTCACCAAAGTTTTAAGGCTGTTAAGTGTCAAAACTGGGATTTGAACTCAGTCTCTTGACTTCACAACTAGGCTTCTCTCTACTATCTCACCCTGCAGAAATCCATAGAAGGGGAGAACTGGGGAGATGGGAAGAAGAAGGTCATTAGTCCTACACCAGCTTTGGGATGGGAGAATTAGATAAGAATGGATAGGGTTGGTGACCTGGGAAGAGTACTGTCCTCTCTCAAGAATAAAATTCAACTTCCAGTTTTTATTTCATATTTTATTTTTTCCCTATTACATGTAAAAACAATTTTAACATCTAAAAAAAATTTTAAGTTCCAAATTCTCTCCCTCGGTCTTCTCCCCCTCCTACATTAAGAAGGTTAGCAATTTGACATAAATTATATATGTGCATTTATTATGATCCTAAAATTGCTAGGCATTGGAAAATAGAAAGATAAAAATGACATCAGTCCCTACCTTTAAAGAGTTTACATTCTGATGTGGGGGAGGGGAATACACAGGTAGACAAATATAATAGAAAACAGTAAAAGAGACAAAGGAGAAATACAGACCAAGTGCTCTAGGATTCCCATCAATACAATGACCAACCACAATTTCCAGAAGACCAATGAAAAAGGCAGGATACCCATCTCTGGACACAGAAGTGATGAATTCAAGGTGCAGAATGAAACATAGATTTTTGGACACAGCCAATGTGGGAATTTATGTGTATTTTTAAAATATATTTTTCTTTTGTTAAATATTTTCCAACTAAATTTTAAAAAATTTAACATTCATTTTTTAAAAATTTGAATCCAAATTCTCTCTGCCTCCTGCCCCTTCCCCGCCCCCTGAGAATGCAAGCATTATACATATGAAGTCAAAGTATGTATTTTTTTAATAAAGTTTTTGTTTTTCTTTTCAATTTGGGAGGAAGGTCTATAGTCCCCCCTCATATCTCCTCCCCAAAATAAAAGGAGAGAACAGAAGAAGATCAGAAAGAATCACAGGTTTGCCAGTTATATGTTGAAGTTTAAAAGAAAAGCAAACCACATCCTGTAGATTTTTTTGTGTACGATCCCCTCCTATTCTACAATGTATTAGAAATGTCCATTTTATATAGTGTTTGTTAAGTTCAGATTGAAAGACAATAAAATGAGGGGGGAGTGGACTGGGTAAATTTGAGGAGGGAAAGGTTTCGAGAGAGGGTTAGGAAAGGTTCATCAGAAAAATTAGCTAGCTGAGATGAATTTTTTGAGAAGGGATGGATTCTGAAGGGCAGACATGAGGAGAAAGTGCATTCCAGAAATGGGAAATGCTAAATTCTAACCTGAGGCAGTTTGCCAGGAAGCTTGAGGAACAATCTGGTACAGACAGGAATCACATTCTCTTTCATTTTCATCTGGACCCCAGGGTCAGCCCTCCAACTTCATCTTCAGAGACCTCAAGTTTGAGGCTGGAAGCAACAGAGCTTTGGTGGTCAATCATTTCATCTGTGTCCAACTCTTTATGTTCCCATCTGGGGTTTTCTTGGCAAAGATATTGGAGTCATTTGCCATCTCTTTCTCAGCTCTTTTTACAGATAAGGAAACTGAGGCAAATAGGGTTTGCCCAGGGTCACACAACTAGGAAGTATCTGGGATGAGATTTGAACTCAGGTCTTTCTGACTTCAGGCCCAGCAGCCAGTTTAATAACCATTATGTGTGGGGGTGGGGAGTTGTCTGTGAGGTGGATGGAAGAAGGTCTAGTCTGGCTGGGCTCTCTCAATTTCCAACATGCCATATGTAGTCAAAGGCTCTAATTCCTGAATTGACTGAGAGCTCATACCACACTGCTTTTCAAACATTCTTCAGACTTTGGAAGGACAGCAGTAAGGTGTGAGAAGGCTGGGGACACAGAAACCATGCAGTATCCAGGACTCCCTGTTAGGGAAAGACTACCACTGCCCCATGCACATGCACAAACAATTCATTTCCTGCAGCCTTAATCGGCCTCACGGTTCCTGAAAGGAGAAAAAAAAACAACAGAGAAAAGGAACATTTCAAAAAAGAGAAGAGAGTGATAGGCAGTTCCTCCTTTGGAAGCTTTTGAAGAACCCTGGCCCCAACATGTGGCCCCGTAATGTGTGTCTACACCGCTGGCACTCATTCAGGGGTGGGGGACTCAGTATTCCAGAAACCTTCTGCCTAGCCCCCCACACTTCAGACAATATACATAGCCATGAAGATAGCCTCTCTCAGTCAGAATATTGCCTACCTAAAGGAAAGCATAGGATTTAGGGCTGGGAGGAAGTTAAGAAATCATCATTCTATTTTAAAGCTGGGAAACTAGGCCCAGAGACATTCTTTCCACATGTTTTAGGAGAACAGTTGCTGTTGTTGGAGGGGTGATGGGTTACTCAGTCAGAGTTCCATATGAGTTTCATATGGAGTGATATGTAGAGGGAGAGTGGGGGGGTCGGGGGGAGGTTTCCTCCTAATATGTAGCCCCTGCACTCAGAGGGTAGAGAACCTGTGCTCACATGTTTTCCTTTCCTAAGAGTAGTTAATGACAATTTGTAGTGACCCTAGACTACTTATACATGGCCTGAGATGGTAGTTTGAAATATTTGTGAATTCCAACTGTTTTGAGTGGGAGGGAGGGATTAAAAAAAAATTTTCTGTGCAGCATGATCCTAGAATCTAGCCTTCTACCCTTCAGAATGACAAAGATGAAAAAAAAATCCAGAAAACCACATATGTTGGAAGGACTTCAGGAAAACAAGCACACTAATGCATTGTTGGTGGAGCTGGGAATTGGGCATAAACATTCTAGAAAAGCATTTTGGAATTATATCTACAAAGTCACTAAATTGTGCATGCTTAGCAATGCCTGCAATGGGCCAAGATCAAATAGGAATAGAAGTCATATGTACAGAAACACTTATAGCAGCACTTTTTTACAGTGGCAAAGAACTGGGAACTAAGCAGTACACACCAATTAGGGAATGGCTGAAATAAAAATATGGTGTATGAATGTATGACCAAAAGGATAGGTTCAGAGAAAACTGGGAAGACTTTTATGAACTGATGCAGAGCGAACTGAGTAGAACCAGGAGAACAATATATACAGTAAGGGGCAGGTAGGTGGCAAAATGGATAAAGCACCGGACCTGAGTTCAAATCCAGCCTCAAACACTTACTGGTCCTGTGACCCTGGGCAAGCCACTTAACCCAGAGTGTCTCCCCAAAAACAACGTATGCAGTAACAACTTGGTAAAGACTTGAGATCTCTGATCAATGCAATGACTATGATTCCAGACATCAGATAACAATCTACATTATTTTTCTCCTCCTGAGAGAGATGGATTCAAGATGCAGAATGAGACAAATATTTTTGAACATGGTCAACATGGGAATTTGTTTTGTTTGACCATACACATTTGTTGTAAGAATTTTCTTTTTCTTTTTTTCTTTACAATGGGGAAAGTGGGTAAGAAAACAAATGTTTGTTCATTGAAAAATAAAATGATATTTTAAAATTAGAAAATAAAATAATCTAGCCCTCCAGTTAGAATGGGAGATTGATTTCCTGGGCAATAATGGTTTGGAAATTGCCTCACGAGTAACTCCAAGTTCAAAAGTACTCAAACTTGAGAGGTCAATGATCAGACTTAAACCAATAAATTACTCACCCAATGTAAATCTAGACCTGGAATTTTAAATTCTTTAAGTGGTCAACTGCACTCTCAGTGAAGATGAATTAAATAAATAGGAAAGGGATTACTTAATTAGCAGCCTCCGAAGAATGTTTATGTTCCTGAGGAAGTTTAAACTACAGGGTGGTACCACATGGTTTGAGGATACCATATAGCAACCTGGGGAGGAGAGAAGGACACTCATTGTAAAGTCTAAAATGGCGACCTCAAGTACCCCCTTTTAGGGGGAGTTGATTGGCTGTTTGAGTGCTTTATATATTTTCTTTATCCACTTATGGGCTCCTATAAGGTTGGTGGGTTTTGGTTTTATTTTAGCCATTCTTTTTTTTTTTTTTGTAAGCAATTGGGGTTAAGTAACTTGCTTAAGGTTACATAGCCAGTTATTTCTGGGTGTGGTGCTAAGTATCTGAGCCCGGATTCGATCCCAGGTCATCCTGACACTGGGGCTGGTGCTCTTACTCACTGAGCCTGGTGCGTTTTGGTTTTATTTTAGTACTTTGCTTTTTATGTATTTTCTGTGGTTTGAAATAAAAGTGGTCCTGTCCCCAACATGCATTTTATACCTTGAGTATTTGTACAGGAGCTTTTACCTACATTTAGGGAAACAGAGACAGAAGCTACATAGCCTAAGTATATTAAGATATTTTCTTAGATGAATTTCAGGAGACAAAATGAGCCAAAGACAGAAACTGACCCTCTTAAAGTTGGCTTCCATGATTGGAATTGGATCTGTGTCATTGTGCCTTCACAGTATTCAGTTTTGAGAATTCTTAGCTTTCTTAAAAACATAAGACACCTCCTATTTGAGACCTTTTCTGATTCTCCTAGTCAATAATGTTCTCCCCCCCCCAATTACTTTGTATTACTTTTTATTTCACTGTAAATTTACTTAATTATGTACATGCTTTATCCCACATCCCTCAGGAGAATATACAAGCCTTGAAGACAGTGACTTTTCATGTTTGTCTTTGTATGCCCTATACTTAGCACAGTGATAGTAGTGTGAGAAATTATTACTTCCCTTGGGTATTAATAACTAATTATTGTATTAAGACCGAGGGTTTTCCCCTTTCTACTTCATCCAGGAACACACCTGTGTGAGGAACATCTCTTAAACCTAGGCCAAGACTTATTTAATCAGACAATAAAAGAAATTCTAAGTTTGGGCTAATGGTTGCATTTCTGCTCATAGTGTTTGCTCAGACAGGTCTAGGAAAATGGGGATCCTCCCTTTTGTCAGTCAGATGGTATGGAAATTGATAATTCTCTTTGACCAAGATTTGGGTGATCCAAGTTACATACCCCAAGATGCTCAATTATAATATAGTCCACCTTCTCATTGTAACATTCAATTTCTCATTAATTGTTAGCCAATCAGAGCTGATTGCCACCCTCAGAAACATCTACTCTTCATGGGTGTATAAACATCGAACCTACCACCATTATTGTCTTTGGTCTAAGAGAGATGACTGAATGACCATTCTGTTATTAAAATGCTGGCATTATTAATAAAATTATTAAATTATCCAGAAACTGTGCCTTTAAAACTTTTTAATTATCACAGTAGGCATGTGACAAATTATTTCTTGAACTGACCATAAAACACGATTTAGACTGGAGGAATGAAACTAGAGGCAGCTTCAAGTCTGACATGTTTGAAAATATGCCAAGCTAAAAACTCTAGACAGGTCTCATAATTACATATTTATGTATGTTTCTACTCTGAGAGTGTCACGCAATAAAATGAAGTTATTATTTGCACTTTAAACTACTACTTTTGTGCTTTGTAGCAGAGGAAATGGTTGCGGGGCGGGGGGGGGGTGTCCTTCTGTAATCTGATATTAGAGATCTGGGTCTTGGTACAAAATCACTTGATGGTTGAGACAGGAAGTTCTCCAAGACATAGTGACTATCACAGAAGCCTTCTGTTCTGGGGACAGCCCTGGACTTTCTTATATCACAGCATGCTTTCTTTCATTAAATTCATTAATCAATTCCTTTATCTATTTCTTTATTTTATTTTCCCCCAGTTAACATTCAAAAACAATTTTTAAAACTTTGAGTTCCAAATTCTCTCCCTTCCTCCCTTCCCCCCCAGAAGGCAAGCAATTCGACATAATTTCTAGGTGTGTAGTCATGCAAAACATATCCATAATAGTCATGTTGTATATCACAACTGTCAACAAACTTTGTCAACACAAGTTTATTATGTAATATAAAGAGGCCATTTGTAGCAGCAAAGAACTAGTCAGAAACAAAGTAGATGACCATTGACTGAGGAATTGCTAACAAATTGTGTTATTGTGCTGAAAAAAAAATTTGAGGGGGCAGTCAGGTGGTGCAGTGGATAGAGCACTGGCCCTGGAGTCAGGGGGACCTGAGTTTGAATCTGACCTCAGACACTGTGTGACCCTGCTCAAGTCACTTAATCCCTAATTCTCTCCAAAAACACAACAAATAATAGTAAGACAGGAGCATGACAAAACTTATATGAAAGGGGGAAGGGATGGAAATAAGCATATATGTAGTGCCTACTCAGTGCCAAGCACTGTACTAAGTGCTAAAGAAATATTATCTCATTTGATGATAGATTGATGCTGCTTTATCTCCATTTTACAGTTGAGGAAGTTGAGGCAAAGTAAATTGAATTCAGAATGTAAAGTGAAGTAAACAGAACCATGAAAATAACATATAAAAATAATACAAAAATAAAATTGGGAATAAATTATTCATTAATAAGTCATAATAAATTTTAATTATCAATAAATATTTAAATAATTAAAACTGAATTATGGGGCAAAGAACAGTTTACCTGTCAGATCTATGAGTAAGGGAAGAATTTAGGACCAAACTAGAGATAAAGAGCATTATGAGGTACAAAATGGATCATTTTGATTATATTAAATTTAAAAGGTTTTACACAAGCAAAACCAATGCAACCAAGATTAGAAGGAAAGCAGATAGTTATAGCTAGTTTCTCTGATAAAGGCCTTATTTCTCATATATATAGAGAACTGAGTCAAATTTATAAGACTATTAATCATTCCCCAATTGATAAATGGTCAAAGGATATGAATCAATAGTTTTCAGATGATGAAATCAAAGCTCTCTATTGTTGCATGGAAGAATGTTCTAAATCACTATTGATTAGATAAATGCAAATTAAAACAACTCTGAGGTATCACCTTACACCCATCAGATTGGCTAACATGACAGAAAAGAAAAATGATAAATGTTAGAGGGGACGTGGAAAAATTGGGACACAAATACATTGTTGATGGAGTTGTGAACTGATCCAACCATTCTGAAGAGCAATTTAGGACTATCCCTAAAGAGCTATAAAATTGTGTAGGCCCTTTCATCCAGCAATACCAATACTAGGTCTATGTCCCAAAGAGATCCAAAAAGGGGAAAGGATCTGTGTGTACAAAAATATTTATAGCACCTCTTTTTGTGGTAACAAAAAACTGGAAATTGAGGGGATGCTCATCAATTGGAGAATGACTGAACAAGTTGTGGTATATGATTGTGGATTACCATCATACTATAAGAAATGATGAGCAGGATAGTTTCAGAAAATCCCAGAAAGATTTACATGAACTGATGCAAAGTAAAGTGAGCATAATCAGAAGAACATTGTACACAGTAACAGAACTATTGTGCGATGATCAGCTGTGAATGACAGTTATTTTTATCGATACGATGATCAAAGACAATTCCAAAGGACCCATGATGACAAATGCTATCCACCTCCAGAGAAAGAACCCATGCCATCTGAATGCAGATGTAGGCATACTATTTTCCACTTTACTTCTTGTGGGGTTATTTTTTTGGCCTGTGTTTTCCTTCACAACATGATTAATATGGAAATATGTTTTGCATGGATAACCTATATCAAATTGCTTACCATTTCAGGGATAGAGAATGGGAGGGAAAGAGGAAGGGGGAGAATTTGGAACTCAAAAATTTTAAAATAAATGTTAAAACTGTTTTTACATGTAATTGGGGAAAAATAGAATGTTATTCAAAAAAACTTTCTAAAAGAAGCTGAATGATATATAATTGTAGCATCCAAGCATAGCCTCAAAGAAAAGATATGCAACTGTCCCTCTCTCCTTGCTTTGTAGAGGTGGGGGACCACTGGTGTCTAACGCTGAATATAATGTGGAACTTGGTTTGTTGGTTAGTTCTGCTGAGCTGCTTTTCCCCTCACTTTTAAAAAATTCTTTCTAATAAGAAATGTCTCTCTGGATAATGGAGGAGGATAGGTATTGGGAAATGAAGATGACATAAAGACACAAGATATGAATAAAATTTGTCAATTTATTAATAGTGTGGATTAATGGAAAAAAAATCATCAGTCTTATGATGCACTGAAAGCTCCAACTACTGGAACAAGAAAAGAAAGAATCATGTATAAAGTAGTAGGCACTGCATTAAATACTTTAGAAATATCTCATTTAGTCACAACTCTAAGTGGTGGTTGCTATTATTATCCCTATTTTACAGCTGAGTGAACTCAAGGAGATAGAGGTTAAGCAATTTGTCTTGGGTCACACAACTAGTGAGTATCTGAGGCAGAATTTGAACTCAGATCTTCCTAATTCAAGGTTCCTTAAGCTACCCACTGGGCCACCTGACTGCCACATTATTAGATAAACAAAACCTGGGAAAACTAGAAAGTTTACAGTCTGGCGGAAATTCCGTTTGGAATAAAGTCTCACCACAAACACCACAATAAACAGCAAAGGATTGTTGTTGTTCAGTCATGTCTGATTCTTTGTGACCCCATCTGGGGTGTTTTTGGCAAAGAGACTGGAGAGTTTGCCATTTTCTTCTCTAACTCATTTTAGACATGAACAGACTGAAGCAAACAGGGTGAAGTGATTTGTTTAGGGTCACGGGGCTAGCAAGTGGCTGTCTGAGGCTGGATTTGAACTCTGGTCTTCCTGACTCTAGACCTGAAGCTCTATCCATGGTGGACCTAGCTACTCCCTCTCCATGCCTGTAAAATTATTTATAGTAGCAAAGAACTGGAGGGAAAAAGAGTTGTCCCTCAAATGGAAAATGGGTGAAAAAGTTACAGCATATGAATTAATGGAATATTATTGTACTCTAGAAATGAGGAAAGGATACTTTCAGAAAAATTTGAGATGACTTGTATGAACTGATGCATAATGAAGCAAGAAGAACCAAGAGTAACAATATTGCAAAGAAAAACACCTTTGGAAGACCTGAAAACTCTGACCAGGGTTTTGAGCAACTGTGATTCAAGGAAGATTGCTTCCTTGGATGCCTTCTGACAGAAAAGTGAGGAACTGAAAGTACAGAATGAAACATACATTTCTGGACACTGCAAACGTTTGAATTTGTTTTGCTTGATTATCTTTATTAGTCACCATTGCTGTTTTACATTTTGTATTTGGGGAAGGGGCAGCTAGGTGGCACCATAGTGCATAGAGAGCCATGCCTGGAGTCAGGATGACCCATCCTCCTGAAATCAAATCTGGCCTCAGACACTTATTAGCCATATGACCCTGTGTAATGTAATGTCAAGCAAAGGCAACTTCCCAGGTTCAAAATACCAGCATAGGTGCTCTCTATTTTATTCAGTAACAAACCCAGAACAGAGAAGATCAAAACATGACATCATTCAAAATACAGCATTTACTAAGTGTGATTAAATCATCTCCAAGGCCTACCCCACCCCAGGACTTTCCAATCATTCAATCAATTACAAAGTCTCTGTTCCAAATACTTCTCCACCCCTAGGCTATACCTTAATTAAGTCCACCACAAAGCCCCTCTTCTCAAATGGAGATTAGTTTCCAAACATAAGTAAAATACATTCATTTGCTCAACCATAGAACACAAAAAGGTCAAAAGTTCCCCACCCCTGGATCACAATTGAATCTACCCCAGAGTTACATCAAGTTTAAACACAGCACTTAATACCCAAATGGAGGTCTTTTCTTCATCTTGACACGAGGCAAGTTCTCAGCAATCTTAGTTCCTGGAGAGACAAGGCTTAGCAAGGCCATAAGATACATTGCCAGTCCCTTCATGAATTTATCCTCTGTCTGTAGAACAGTCCTAGAACCCCTGAACACATTAGCAAAGCCCTCTCCCAGGATTTCTGTAAACATACAACAAGAAAATCCTTCTTCAGGGCTTCTGAACCAACAGAAAGGCTCCCAGACCCCTGCAACAACAGCACTGTCCTTCACCAGTGGACAGTATTCATTCTGTCTGCCGGACAGTCTCCAGACCCCTGCAACAACAGTACTGTCCCTCACCAGTGGACAGTATTCACTCTCTGTCTGCAGGACAGTCTCAGGCCTTCTTAACCAAATGCCAGGTTCCAGGACTTCTTCAACAGGACAGTCTTTCACCAGTGGACAAATCTGGCAAAATAACATCAAAACAGACAGACAAAGTACCAGCAAAACAGCCATGTCTCCTCAGTCCTTGGCAGCTCAGGGGGCAGGTCTCAAAAGTCCAGGGCAATTCAAAGCGGCCACCAGCAATCTCTTAGTCTCTCCCCCTCCATGAGGTGCTGCTTCCAAAAAGAACTTCCGCCTCTCTCTTGTCTCTCCAAATCTACATCACCAGCTCCTCCCACTTCAGGACTTTCTTTTCACATCAACAAGCCCATCCCACAGGTGGGATTAACAAACTCTGGGTTTTAATACAATCAATTTGAAAACCAAGCCAATACAGGGGAATCTTTAATTGCCATTACTATCACACCCTGGACAAGTCCCTTACCCTTGTTTGTCTCAATTTCCTCATCTGTAAAATAAGCCTGAGAAGGAAACGGCGAACCACTCCAGTATCTTTGTCAAGAAAACCCCAAATGGGTTCACAAAGTCAAACTTGACTGAAAATGACTAAACAACAACGACAATGTGCTAAGGGCTGAGAGACCTGAGTTTGAATCCTGGCTCTACAATTTAATAACAATGATAATGGATATTTATATAATAAAGCACAAAGCACTTATACCTCAACTGAGCTTTATAACAGCCTTATTGAGTATATATTATAGGCATTATTATCATATTTTATAAATGAAGAAACGAAGGCTAAGTGATTTATCCTTTGTCATTGAGTGTCTGCATTGTATATGGACCCAGTTCTTCCTGATTCTAAATATGCTACTAGATTCACTGTGCCCACTTACCCTTCTCCCCACCTCAGTGCATTACCAGCTGTGTGACTTCGGTGATCCTTAGTATTCTCACCTATAAAATGAGCATTACAATATTGGTCCTACCCAAGGTTGTGCCTCCCTATCTAATAGTGCTGTATGTCTTAGATTGCTACATAAACGGGTGCTAATATCAAGCACCTGTTTGAGGAACTAAGAAAATAAAAAACTGGAAAGGCAGAGTCAGACTTCCTGCCAAGATGGCTACCTGAATGGAAATCACGGTACCCATCTCCCCCGCAGCAATCCCATCCAAATCCTGAAGTTCACACCAGATTGAACAATGATCGAATACAGTATATGACATCTACCATAGAGCTACAAAAAGTTAGCCAGAAGCTCACAAGCTATAGAAAAGGGCTCCTCTGCTCCCCAATCAATTTGAGTGCCAGGTTAATGTGAGATAGACAGGAACATGTGTAGCCTTCAAGGCTCTGTGTCTTCAAGGCATCAGAAGGAAGCAGAGAGATCTCTGGAGAAAGTCCCAAGATAAGGACTGCAGTGGTAAGCAGCAACTAACAGTAGCCCTGAAAACCAGACAGCCCAGGTCCAAGGGCACCAAGGTCCTTAATATTCTGTCCTCAGCATTGAAGACCCAGCTCTCTGAACTCCCAAGATCTAAGTAGGCCAGACCCTGGGAGGTAGAGGTAGGCAAAGAAACTCAGGAGACATCAAGAGGAGAAGTCCATCCCAACCCACCCAAAAGAGCAGCAGAGAGAAGAACCTGGCTCTGGTCAGAAGCCCCAATTCAAGAACTAAAAGTTAGAGAAAGGAGTACACCAAAGAAAACATCAACCAGTATCAAAAATTATTACAAACAACCCCAGAACAACTGTGAGCAAAGATTCAAAGAAAAAGATGGTGTTTCTTAAAAATAAGAACTACATGCGGGCAGCTAGGTGGCTGCAGTGAATAGAGCACTGGCCCTGGAGTCAGGACGACCTGAATTCAAATCTGACCTCAGACACAACACAAAAACTAGCTGTGTGACCCTGGGAAAGTTACTTAACCCCAAATGCCCTCCAAAAAGAAAAAAATTTTAAAAATAAATAAAGAACTACATGAATACCTAGAAGAAATGAAATAAGAATTAAAAGTGAAGTGAAAGTCCTGAAGGAAAGAATTGGAAGATTAAGTAGCTTAGAAGAGAAAAAGGCAAATTTTACCCAAGAAATGGAAAAGCTAGGATAGATCAAACAAACCAGTCGTTCCATGAGACAGAAATTAATAAAAGAACAGAAAAAAAAATTGAAGAAATAGAAGATAAGATAGCTAACACCAAAGACAACAGATTTGGAAAACAATTCAAGGAGAAAGAATTTAAGAATTATTGGACTCCTTTGTTAGGGCTGTGAGTGTGAGAGACACTGAGGCAGTCACAAGATGTCAGAGGGAGTGCACATGACCTCTGAGGGGCAGGGGCTTGGAGATATGGAGGCCAATTCTGCTGGGCCATAAAGGCCAACATGGCATTGAGCGCAGGGTTGTGGGGGCTGACTCTCCTGGGTTGGGAAAGGCAGCCATGGCACTGAGCGTGCCCCATAAACACGGAACACATACTCCTTTGCCCTGCACTCGAGAGAGTGCACGATTGGCTCCCACATGACAGATGACAAGGGGGGCAGCCGGAGGGGGTGCACATGGCTTCCTGAGGGATGTTGCTGGGACAGCTTTGCCTGGGGGTTAACCAATCAGGGATAAGGGAGTTTTGGGCGCAGTGACACGAGAGTGATATTCTGCGTGGCAGTGCGTAGAGGACTTCTGGGAACGTTGCTCCTTGGTCTCTTACAACTTACTCGGGAAAGAACATAATTGGCCCCTCAAGGCTTACAAATTGGGGAGATAGAGGAAGTGAGTTAGTTCCTGCTTAGTTCCTAGTTAGTTCCTGCTTAGTTCCAGTTCCGCCTGGAAGTGAGTTAGTTCCTGTGCCTGTTCCTGTGCTTGCTTGTGGTGCTGTTAAGATGTAGTGGAATAAACAGCTTTGCATCATACTTTCCGTGTCCTGGGTGTTCTGTGGGGGTAAGTTCTTCTTGGAGACAAGAAGCCGGAGACATCCGAAGACCGGGTATAAGGTAAGATAAGGCTGGAGTTGGGACCAGGACCCCAACACTCCTTGAAAACTATGATTTTTAGTTATTTTTAAATTTTTATTTTTAGTTTAATTTTCAAATTCTCCCCTTCTCGCTATCCTTCTACCACCTATTGAGAAGGCAAGAAATAAGATACCCATTATACATATGAAATAATGAAAAACAGATTTCTAGGGGAGGCCAGGTGGCTCAGCGAGTAAGAGCACCAGCCCAGTGTTGGGATGACCTGGGATTGAATCCGGGCTCAGATACTTAGCACCATACCCAAAAATAACTGGCTGTGTAACCTTGAGCAAGTTACTTAACCCCAATTGCTTTAAAAAAAAAAAAGAAAAAGAAAAACAGATTTCTGTATTAACTATATTCTAGGGGAAAAAAGCAAGAAAATTTTTAAAAGGAAAAAAATGCTTCAAGTTGCACTCTGAATACATCAGTTCTTTATATCAAGATGGATATAATTTTGCATAATGAATCTTTTGGAGTTGTGGTGGATCAGTGTGTTGATCAGAGTTTTACTATGTCTTTCACAATTGTTTATCTTTACAATTACCTAAAAGAAACCCCAAAAGGGGAAGTCTCAAGAATCTCATAGCCAAAACAGAGAGCTCTCAGGTCAGAGAAAAAAAAAATAGTGTAAGCATCCAGTTTGAAACAGTTCAATACATGCAGGACAACAAGACTGAGCAACTACTATTAAAAACTAGAGATCTTAGAATATAATACTTCAGAAGGCAAAAACATAGGCTTCTAACCAAGAATAATTTACCCTACAAAGTTGAATATGATTAATATTCAGAAGAAAATGTACCTTTAAGCATGTCTGATCAAAACTTTTAAGCATTTCTGATAAAAAGACAAGATCTGAGTAGGAACTTTTATTATAATTTTTCTTTTACTTTATGCTTTTTGGAAGGCAATTGGGGTTAAGTGACTTGCCCAAAGTCACACGACTAGTTTTGTGTTAAATATCTGAGGTCGAATTTGAACTCAGGTCCTCCTTACTCCAGGGCCGGTGCTCTATTCACTGTGTCACCTAGGCGCCCCAGGAGGAACTTTTAAATACAAACACAAGAGCCCAAAGAAATCGAGAAAGGTAAATTTATTTGAGCAATTGAAAGGAGGTCCCTTAAGAACTTTGATGTCTTCAAAGGGTATTGAGAAAGTGGAATAAGAAAAATGAAGGTCCTGGGGGTGATTGGTTCGATTCTGAGGGTCTAAAGAGAGTAAAGAGCAAGGGGGGTGTGAAAAGCAGAAATACACTAGCAAAAGGAGGAGGAAGTGGTGGAACTTCCCATTTCTTATAACTGAGGTACAGGAGAACATGCAAACATGGAGGAAGGTAGGTGAGGGGGTCATCATATGAACCTCACTCTTATGTGAAACACAGAGGAGAATTACAGACACATTTTTGGTGTAAAAATACAACAAACTCTAAATAAATTTTTAAAAAGAAAGAAAATTCTTTCATCCAATTGGATTAAAAAAAAATACAACTAACTCAACAGGGAAACAAGCAGGGATGGGGGACAAGGTCAGTTAATAGAGAGGATTATACCAGGGAGTGAATACTCTCACAAGTAAAGCAAACTTCGTGATCCTGAAGAGGCAGATTAAAAGGGGGTGAGGGAAGAAAAGTACTAGAATGTAAGGGATGCCTTAGATTTCCTCAAACAAGTGGGGGAAAGGCTGAACAAACGGTGGTATGTCAGTATCATGGAATGTGAATGAGCCTAAGAAATGAAGGATGAGGCAATTGCAGAGCAATCTGGGTCGTACAAACTGACCCAGAGTGAATGGAACAGGTTCAGGAGCACACCTACTATGTGCTAGGAACAGCACTGAGCTAATCCTCACTCTTCAGGATGTCTCTAGAAGGTGTAACACTGTTTCTTATCTGCTTCTCCTCGATATTTCGTCCGTTTCTCTAGGTTTTTGTAACTCTGCCTTCTCTTATTTCTCTGCCTGCCTATTTAACTACTCCTCAGACTCCCTTGCTACATTTCCATCCAGGTCTGTCTTGGGTGGTTTCTCAGCCTTTCTCATCTGTAAAATGATGAAAGGCGGCACCATAGTGCACAGGGCACTGAACCTGAAGTCAGGAAGACTCATCTTCCTGAGTTCAAATCTGGCCTCACACACTTACTAGCTGTGTGAGCCTGGACAAGTCACCTGACCCTATTTGCCTCAGTTTCCTCATCCGTAAAATGAGCTGGAGAAGGAAAAGGCAAACCCCAAATGGGGTCACCAAGAGTCAAACAGGACAGAAACAACTGAGCAACAAAATGAGGAAGATATTAGCATTTCACAGGGTTGTTGTAAAAGATCTAATAAGATGAAATATATAAGGACTATTGGAGTGCTATCATTATTTTCATGATCATTGTTATTAAATCATTATCCCAGAGAAGAAAAGTGGGGTAATAAATAGAGAGGCAGTTTCACAATAAGGAAGTCTGGTGGTCAAACCTCAGACTTAAACAATAAGTGTGTGACCTTGGGCCAGCCACTTAAACCCTTAGGGCCCCAGACAACCCTCTCTGAAAGGGCAGACCTATTGTTAATCTGTATTTTGAGCCCCTGGCAATGAAATAAGACTGGACTCCCCAAAAAAGTTAATCATTGTTAGATCCCTTACATTTTTTTTTTGTTCAGTCAGTTCCCCCTGCCCCCCAGTTGTGTCTGACTCTTCGTGACCCCATTGGGGTTGTCCTGGCAAAGATGAAGTGGTTTGCCATTTCCTTCTCCAACGCATTTTACATATGAGGAAACTGAGGAAAACAGGGTAAAGTGATTTGCCCAAGGTCACACAGCTAGTGTGTCTGAGGCCAGATTTGAACTTATGAAGATGAGTCTTTCTGACTCCAAGTCCAGTGCTCTATCCACAGTGCCACCTGGCTGCCCTCACATTTTATAAATAAGAAAACAGTCTCTGAGAGGTAACAGACTTGCCTAAAATTATAAATATGGTAAATGGCAGAGTGACATTAGAATCTGGGTCTTCCAAATCCTGAACTCTTTCCCCTTGTAAAGATTTTGTGTGGCATTTTCCTGAGTGCTTTCACAAGTATTATTTCATTTGAACCTTACTATGGATTCTGGGAGGATGCATTATTATGGTCCCCATTTTACAGACCGGGAAATGGAGACTCAGAATGGTAGTAACCCATCCAAAGACACACCTTAACTTTGAATTCTAAATGCACAATAGCCATGAAAGAGAAAAGTCCCTCCCGCACCCACCCTACCCCTTTCTTTTATTACAATTTTTCAAAGTCCTCCTTCACCTCCTAGATTCACTAGAATTTCTGCACATCTTTTAATGTTTGTCTCAAATACTTCTTCCTTCCAGAAGGTTTCTCTGATATCCTATGTGGGTAACAACCTTTCTTTCCCTCTTTAAGTCTTACACAACGCTTTGGTATTTTCTAATGCTTTCATCCCTTTTTTTTTTCTTTCTGTACATTATGGTTACCTTATATATGTCTTATCCCTTTACTAATCTCTAAATTGTAGGAAGACTGGGACTGTGTCTGAGCTAAGATTGGTAGCCTCACTCCCCTCCCCCACCTCTTGGCATTGAATTTAAAACACATCTCTTGAATTTTGTTTGAATTTGAAAGGGCAAAAGTGGCCTTCTGGGAATGTACTCATCCGGGTTCTTAGGCTGCTGGAGAGGTGAATTAAAAGGCTTATTCAAGAGGCGGCCACAGGCTTAAGGGTTTGGCTGTGAAACTAGCTTTGTTCTAGTACTGCAGATAGATGAACACCCCCCCCAAAATTTGTTTAATGAAGTTGTCACCCAACAAAAGTATGGTTTTTGCAAAAGAAATAAAATTTGCCTCAAACATATGTGCTAGCTTTAAAACACAGCACTCCCTGAACTTGGCAAAGGACCCAACAAAAGAATATCGAATCAATATTGCACCTAATGTTGAAGGAAAATGATAACATATGTCAGTTTCCTAATTATTCCATAATGTGACCAACTGTACTTTTTCACAGTAAAGAATATGAATGCCCTGATCATAGCTTGGGGGCACACAGTAGGTGTTTAATAAATGTTTTATCTATCTATGGGCAGAAATTTTGTATCTCCAGGATCTAGGATAGTACTTGGCACATAGTGGGCGCACTTAACAAATGCTTATTGAATTTAATTGAGATGGGAATAATCCTGGTTAACCTAGGCTTCAGGCTCCTCCATTGTGAAAAGGAGTCAGAATCAGTATCAAGTCTGGATTTTTCTACTAATTAGCTGTGGTCACTTCCCATCTCTAGGCCAGGGTTTAGTCATCTATAGATAATCTTCCATCTTTAGGGATTCTATCTCTAACATTCTGTGATTCTATGGTTTCGATGGAAAGAGAATGAAGCCTCTGTTTCTCCCTTCCCAAGGCCCTGTCTCTCCTTCCTTTCTTCCTTCCTTCCTTCCTTCCTTCCTTCCTTCCTTCCTTCCTTCCTT
>NW_027185771.1:15117395-15151644 GCF_028583685.1 Petaurus breviceps papuanus
CTTCCTTCCTTCCTTCCTTCCTTCCTTCCTTCCTTCCTTCCTTCCTTTCTTCCTTCCTTCCTTCCTTCCTCCCTCCCTCCCTCCCTCCCTTTCTTCTTTCCCTGACACGTCTCTATTTATGCTGTGGACCCCCTGAGTACTTTGGAATTGGAGGAGGGGGAAAGGAAGGGGAAGTAAGGCAGTCTCTTGCTATGTGTTGGCTTCATTATTTCACCATTTTCCTCCAAGGCCCACATGCCACCCACCTCAGGAAATAGGCCATTTCCGAATAAAGGGTAAGTGGGGAATTCCCGAGTAGAGATGCTTTCTTGTTCAAAGAGGTACTTTTCGGGAGACCACAGTCTGGGGGAAAGGAACTGAAAGCAAAGTTAGGCTGAGTTTGAGACAAGTGGATGCTTTCAGGGGTTCCTTATGAAAGGGATGTTTGGGGTTAATTAATGTTTCTATTTGGACACAGATTACACAATATCTTGAGATACCCTTCATGGGATGGGCTGAAAAGATAAAATCTGTTAAGTTAGGAGAACCAGAAACCAAAGCTATGGAGGTGGGGTTTAGCTCAGGATTCTATTCCTTTGTCTCTTAATTCCTGTAGTTACACAGAGCTGAGGTGGGTACACAACCAAAAAGAAAAAAGGCCACTCTAGGAGACTCCTTTCTTCATTTGCAAAATGGCAATAATGATACCTGCTCCACTTTCTCCTTGTTATGAGGAAAACCTTCGGTAAACCTCAAAGTGCTCAGTGATACAAGTTGTTACTAATCATATTTATCTTTCAAGTAAAAGTTTTGTAAAAAAAAAAACACTGCACTTGCTAGCCGTGTGAACTTGGACAAGTCACTTAACCCCAATTGCCCTGCCTTCCCTCCTTCAAAAAAAAAAACCCAGAACAAAACTCACCAATAAAATCAACTAAACTTGCTTAGTAACTAAATTTAATTAGGCAACAAGTATTTATTAAGCTTATTTCAATGTACAAAGTATAACAAATTTTCAATCACCCCCTGTAAATCTACTGGATTGATTAGCTATCAAATCCCATTCATTTTTCCTCTGTATAGGAATAATTACTGTGATTTTCATTATCTGGTTCTGCTTTTTTTTCCCCACTTTCAATAATTTCATAAATATTTTACCAGATTTCTTTGTATTCCTCATACTTGTTGGTCTTAATTGCATTATAGGTGTCCATTACATTAATGTTCTATAATGTATTTCACCATTCCCTTACTGGTTCCCCCCCAAAAAAAATTGTTTCCAGTTGCCCCTTCACCAATTACTTTTGAGTGCTGCCTGGGAGTCTGAAAGTCTTTGAACAGTAAACTCTTTGGGTTTATTTTTGGTAACTTTTTTCAGGGGATATGCCAAAACAATGGAAAGACTGATTCAAGAGGGGCATATAACTATATATTATTTTCATAACTCTTCCTGAGACTTGCACTCCAAGTTTTGAAAAGCTTGCAATTCCACCAGAATTGCCTGAGTATACCTGTTTTTTGTTTGTTTGTTTGTTTTTTGCTTTTTTTTTTGGAGTGGGCAAGGTAGGGAAGTTGGGGTTAAGGAGTGGGCAAGGTAGGGAAGTTGGGGTTAAGTGACTTGCCCAAGGTCACGGCCAGTTTTGTGTTAAGTGTCTGAGGCCGAATTTGAACTCAGGCCCTCCTGACTCCAGGGTCCATACTCTATTCACTGCACCACCTAGCAGCCCCTGTACCTGTTTTTCCACAATGCCATCAGCATTGAGATTTGAACTTTAAATCTTTGCCAGTGTGATGGGTATCAAGTAATACCTCAAAGTTGTCTTTGTGTAACTTTGATTGAGTTGGGTTGAGTATTGTTCAAATTGTTGACTGTGTTTCCTCTGTGGAAAACAGCAGCTGGGTGGCACTGCTAATAAAGCATCATCCTCAAAGTTAAGGATATCTGAGTTCAGATCCAGCCCCAAACACTTAATAGCAGGTCCTGGTGACCCTGGACAAGTCACTTAACCTCCATTAGTTCCAACTGTAAAATGGGGGTGAAAAGAATAGTCTATCTTCCAGGTAGGCTACTTACCTTCCAGCTATGAGGATAAAAGGAAATATAATGAAGTGGTTTCCACGAACTATGTTAAGTACTAGATTATTAAAAATTGCCTTTCTTAACTTGATCAGTTTCTTACATATTTAGATGTCAAGGATTTATGCCACATTTGCAAAACATATTTTCACCACTTTGTTACTTTTAGTTATATTGGGTTTTTTTTTTTAAATATTTTTTCCATATAGTCAAAAGCATCTAAGAATTCTTAGTGTTGAATAGAAAAACAAAACTTGATCTTTCCCCCACAGTAGAGATATATATTCCTTTTTCTTCCAACTTTTTAGCATTTCTTTTTACAGTAATAGGCTAACGTCCTCTTGTGATGCTTCAAGAAGGTGTAGGGGTGACCCACATGGCAGGTGCCACACAACTGGAAAGGTTACCAGTACAGAGGTGGGGGGGGGAGGGGTACACAGACTGTTCAGACTGGCTGAGTGAGAAAAGACTCATCACCACGTTAAAGGGTTGACTTATTTCTTTAAGGCGCACGAAGTAATTCATGAAGGAATCCACTAGGGGAAGTGACTTCTTCGTTTTTCGGTCTGGCATCCCCAGCGCCTGGCAAATACAGCTGCCTCCGAAAAAAGCCTTGTTGGAAGTGGTTGCTACGAGGGCGGGTGGAGGGACCACGGGATTCTTGAAGTGCTGAAATGAGAAAGCTTCGGAGGAAAGAAACCTGGGTGTGGAACCGGAGGACCTCGTTTCCCATCCCCTGGCTCTGCTATTTACATCACTGTGATCCTGGGCAAAACACTTAAACACCCCCCACCCCCACCCCGGCTTTAGTTTCTCAACTCCGTTTAAAAAGAGGGGAGGCGAGGATGGGGGTGGGGGTGGGGAGGGTTCGACTAGAACTAGATGCTGGCAAAGGACCCTTCCAGCTCTAACACTTCGCATCCCTTGAAAAAAGGCTTCTAATAACAACAGCCAGCATTGAAGTACGTAGCGGTTTCAGGTGTGCAAGGTGCTTTATGAACTTTTCATCGGACCCCCACAACAGCCCTGGGAGGAAAGTCATAGTGACATTCCCGTTTTAGAGATTAAGTCTCCAGCTTAAATTCACTGGGCTACTAGGCGTCTGATTCTGCCAATAATAACAAAGGCATGAGTGAGTATAAAGGACAAGTTTGGCCCTGAGGAAGAGAGACAAGTCCGCCCCTCCTTCTTCCTTTGGAAGTGGAGATCCAAGGCCGGGAAACGTTTTTAAGGTCAGATTTTATCGATATCCTGGTTATGTTTTGCTGAATTTTTTCTGGGAGGGAGAAGAAAACTAGGTCATGTAAAAACAAAAGTGATCAATAAAATTCTATCAAAGTAAAAATAAAAACACGCCTGATTTGGAGCTCCCACCGCACGTCACTTGGACTCGAAGCACCTCGTCCCAGCTCTCGGCCTCCCTCTAGGGATCCCAGGGAGCACCTCCGAAGCCCTGGGGGGCTGGAGCGGGGCTGGGTCCCCTCCCACCCTTTGGCCCGCCCCACCCCGCCCCACCTCCCAGCCTCCCAGTGCTTCACTCACCTGCCTAGGAAAACTGGGGCGTGAAAACTCGCCCCGCCCCTGCTGACTCGCCCTCCCCGTGGGAAGGGGGTGGGTCCTAACTTCCTGGAGTAGGGTTGGACCGCCCTCCTCGGAGACCAAGCGGCCTCCCTCCTCTGTTCCCCAGCGTGCATGAGTCCCACCCCATGTGCAAATATTTGACATTCCGGGGTTATGGGGTTGGGAGGTGAAGGTTGGGGGTAGAAAGGGGGAATTGGGGCGTAGCTCTGTGACCAAGAAAGGACAACTGGCCTGGAGTGATCACTACCCTGCCCTGCCAAGAGGGAGGCGGCGATCCCGCGATGCCATTAGCCCATCTCCCACTACACCATCCCCAGGTAGACAATGCACCCGGACCTGCAGGGGGTGGTAAAATGATGACTCAGTATTTTATAATCCGGAACCACAGACATCATCATACAAGAGAACAAGCCTGGGGCATAAAAAGGGGAGGGGGGGGAGAAAATAGAAACCATCTCGACAACACTGAAGTCGGAGGTGGCCAAATGCGGCAGAAAGAGATGGAGAAAGAGTGCATGAAACAGATTCAGATGGAGGTAGTGCCATTGATAGAGACAAAGATGTCGAGGGAGAGGTGTGAGGGTCCCATCTTTGCTACTAGAGTTACCCAGTCACCCCTAGAAAAAAAAACCCCAGCCATTCTGGAGTGGTTACTCTTTCTTAACCAAGCCCTGTTAATTTTCATTTCAAAACTCACTCTTTAGAGTGGCAGGTTCAGTCACTTTCCAGTGGTGTGTGACTTCATGACCCCATCTGGGGTTTTCTTGGCAGAGATCTTGGAATAGTCTGCCATTTTCTTCTCCAGCTCATTTTGCAGATGAGGAAACTGAGGCAAACAGTGACTTGCCCAAGGTCCCACAACTAATAAGTGTGAGACCGGATTTGTACTCAGATTTTCCTGACTTCAGGACCAGGACTCTTATCTTTGCAACTTAGCTTCAGGACCTGAGTTCAAATTCTATCCCTGTCACTTACCTCTGTGGGTCTCATTTTCCCATCTGTAAAATGAGAGGGTTGGACTCTATAGGCTCTTCTAGCCCTAAATCTCTGTTCCTTCCACTCCATTCCTCCCAGTTCAAATATTTTCACATCTGGAGGACTCCTACTCTTTAACTTGACCCTCATCCCTTCTTCCCTAATCTGGGGTCCACAGAGCCTCCCATCCATTCAAGCTGGCTAAGTATAGATTTCAGGGGATCCAAACATGGATGGGGAAAAATCGCATCTTTATTTCAATAAGGTATAGTTGGTATCCTTTGTAATCTTGTGCTTTTTTGCATTTAAACAATTATTGAGAGAAGAGGTCCATAGACTTAATCAGAGACCCAAGGCACAAACCAGAGTTTGTGCTGTACATACTGTACAACACACAGGAAATGAATTCCTTACATATCCCATTGAGATTTGTAAAGTACTTTCCATATATTATCTCATTTGGGTCTAGCCACAAGAGGCTGGGATTCCAAGTATGATTTCAGTTATTTAACCAATGAGGAAACAAAGTCAGAAAAGTTGTTATCCAGCTAACAAATACCTGAGGAGGGATTTAGAACCAGTCTTTCTGGGTTCCGGGGCCAGCCCTTTATCCAATTGTCCAGGCTGCATCTCAGGTCCTTCCTGTCCTTAAAAAGATTCAAATGAAGTCCATGCTCCTTAGGCTGGCATTCAAGGCCCTCCACAATCTCATACTCAATTTATTTACCTTTTTCAGATTTATCTCCTGAAACTTACCTACCCCCAAAACCAGACTATTCTACTTACAATTTGAATCCAATCCAGTCCAAAATGTATTAACTGCCTACTGTGTACAAATCTAATAGATATTTATCTCACCTGACTATGTTACATTTACTCACTCCCCTCTCTTCCCTTTGGGTCATTCAACAAACCTACAACCCTATTAGATACAAGTCACTGCACTGAACACCCAGGAGAGAATGATGACACATATTCTTTCTTTTTTTTTTTGGAGGGGGTAAGGCAGGGCAATTGGGGTTCAGTGACTTGCTCAGGGTCACAAGGCTAGTGTTAAGTGTCTGAGGCTGGATTTGAACTCAGGGTCTTCTGATTCCAGGGCCCGTGCTCTATTCACTGCACCACCTAGCCACCCAGTGATATCTTTCTTACTTTAGGGAGTTAAGCTTTTTTCTCTTTGCCTATTCATTTATTTCAGAAGTATGTGACTGGTGGAGCAAATTTAACAAAGTCAGAAGGCTCAAGCTTAGTTGTGCATGGTTCCCCTATTTACTAGCTATGTGACCTTGAGCAGACATACTTCCTTTGTCTGTGCCTCAGTTTCTCCAACTTCAAAGTGAAGGAGTTGTGCTAGATGTACTCCAATAGCAGTCATTGCTAACATTTATATAGAGCTTCAAGATTTGCAAAGGGCTCTACAAATATCTCATTTACTACTCACAACCTTGGAGGTAGGTGCTATTACTAGTATCATCTTATTAATTAGAAGCAAGATTGATCCATTAAATGATGTGCTCATATCCACAGAGTTAGTGTCTTGAGTGTGTCTGACACAGACCCTGATCTCAAAAAGTTTCCAGTCTAAATCCTAGCCTCTATCACAGTCCAGGTAGGTGCCACCCCCTTTCTGGCATTTTCCCTTAACATGGAAGAGATCTCTCCTTTTGACCTCTAGAGCTCTTTTTGTGTGTCCCACCAAGTTAGACCTTATCATACACAGTCTCAGTCTCTTTTCCCCCATCATTTTCCATGCTGTGGTTTTTCTAGGTTATCTTTTCATGAATTTATATCTTCTCTCTCTAATTAGGCTACACGAATACATGAAGGCTGAGATCAGTTTCTTATCCAAATTTGTACCTCTCTATTCCTCAATCCCCTCCTCCCCCAACAATTCAGTCCCTTACAAGTGCTCAAATGCTGGCCAGACACAGAAACAAGTAAGACCAAGTTAGAGACACATGTAGGTAGGAATCTAAAAAGGAGCAAGGAATTCCAACCTAGGTTCCTTATATGACCTATGGAAAGTCACTGATTCTTTCTGCAAGACCTTGAATTGGAGGAATACATGGAGAAAGGGCTGGATTTGGATTCCTAAGACCTGGGTTCCAGTCCTGACTCACTTGCTGGTTCTGTGCACTTGGACAAGTGATTTTATTTCTCTAGGCTTTAGTTTCCTCATTTGTAACATGAGATTTGGATCTAGAATGCCTTTATGGTTCTTTTCTAAATCCCAGTTGGTTAGTTATGGAAACAATACATTCTACTAATGAAGGGCAGTAAAGATCTGGATGAAGAAGGACACATCTAGGGATCTCCTGGAGAAATCCCAGGTAAAAGTGAGCGCTTGACAACTTTACCAAGAGGATCTCTCCAGAGCCAATGTGGATGGAACCTCTGCATCCACTGAATTCTCTCTTTTATTCAATTTTATTTTATTTTCATGAAGATTCACATTTTCCCCATCCCCACCTCCTCCTACCCGCAGACAAGAAAAACAAAGCCCCAGTTATAAACATGCAAAGTCATGCTAAATGTATTCCCATGTTTCCCATGACCAAAAAACTTGTCTCAATCCAACACATCTCCATTAAGAGATGGGTAACGGTCATCATGAATCTTCTGGAATTGCTGTTGGTCACTGTAGCGATCAGAGTTCCTAAATCTTTCAGTTATTTGTCTTGATGATATTATTATTGTATAAATTACTCCCCTGGCTCACCTCACACCACTCTGCATCTGTAAGATGAATTGAAATTCGAATGTGATATTCAACTCTAATGATACCTCCTCCAAGGAAGTATTCTCTGACCTCAGGAGCCTAATTATCTTTCTTTGCTCAGATCTATCTGATTAAGTTTAAGTGTATCTGTCTGATCAGCCCCTCAATCAGAAAGCATTTATTAACATGGAACAGGGGAAACTAAGATACTGTCCCCAAGGGTCTTATATTCTACAGGAGGAAAAGAGCATGTACAAATTTAACAATTTACAAAAGAAATATAAAGGTGGGGATTGATTGCATAAATCACTCAAAGTCACCCCCACCCCCACACAAAGACATACTTAAATTAAATGATAAGATCTGGCCTGGATACCTCTTTGAATTAATCAATGATATTTCAACTAGACTCAATGAGAAACCTATTCAGATCAAGTGAGAGACTTTTTACTGTTCAGTTGTATTAAGACTCAGAGACATCATTTGTATTTTCTTGGCAAAGATACTGGAGTGGTTTGCCATTTCCTTCTCTAGTTCATTTTGTAGATGAGGAAACTGAGGCAAACAGGGTAAAGTGACCTACCCAGGGTCACACGGTTGGTAAGCCTTTGAGTCTTCCTGACTCTAGGTCTTGCACTCTATCCACTTTGTCACCTAGCATAAAGAGGAGCAGTCCCCTTCAATCCCTAGCCTCAATCTCTTCTCCTTTTCTCCTAACCTTGGCCAGAGAAGTCTCATGAACTTCAAAAGGTGAAGACAATTTAGACTTTTTCTACAAATTTCTAGCAGTATCTCATAAACATCTGACAACAACATGTGTAACAGGAGCCAATGAAGGACTAGCTGAGATGAAGAAAATAGATTCAGGACTCTATGAAGAACCCAGAAGAAATGCTACACTATACCCAAGGGGAACAACGTGAGGACGGACACACACACACACACACACACACACACACACACACACACACACACACACGGTTTTTTTTTCCAGGAGTTTTTACTCTTTGCCACATGTGAGTCCTCTTTTCCCCTCAAACTTTGTATGTACTTGTGGGAGAGCGTGTCCTAACCTGTCAGGGCATGTTTTGTATCAACCATACCACTTTAAAAAGGGGTAATTGCTGTATGACTGATAATAGTGGTGCCAAGCACACTGATGGGGGCTCGTGAACATACTAGAAAACCAACCCCAACTCCTCAGGGTGTGCCCTAGAGCCCTGGGGATATGGCGGCACACTTTGGGGACTTGTCAGTGAAAGAGGGATCTGGGATAGTGCCTTGGATAATATGCTACACGAAGCAGACACAAGGTAACTTGGGAGGAATGTGAGAACTAGCAGGTGAGTGAGATCAAGGAAAGGCCCCAAAGAAGAGATAACGATTGAGCTTTGAAATCAACTAGGGATTCTAAGAAAGAGACAGTCATGGGGAACAGCCTGGACATACACTGAGACAGCACATGGGATACTGTGTATGAAGAACATCAGGCAGGCCAGTTTGGCTTGTCCGTAGGGTTCTTGTGAGGAAACAATGTGTAATAAGTCTGGGAGGTCTTTGTGAAGGGCCTTAACTGTTAGATAGGGAAGCTTGTATCTTATCCTAGAGACAATAGGAGTCAGGAGAGAGACCTGGTCAGATCTGTGCTTTATGAATTTCACTGCCATTTGTGTGGGATAGAGACACTTTTTTTTTTTTAAGTTAGAAGTTGCATTGAATGATGGGAAAGAGTGTCAGAATTAGAGGACCTGGATTCAACTGACCACTTTACTACACTTGGGACTCTAGGCAAACTACTATGACTTTAGTTTTTTCATCTGTAAAACAGGCTGGTTGAATGAGAAGACCTCTAAAGCCTCTTCCAATCTTAAATCTGTGAAACTCTCAGTATGTGTGTTGCAGGCTCCTTTGTAGCAAGGTTTGATCTTGGCACTTTGCTTAGTGCACTCTACATGACAGGAGTTTAATACATTACCTCTGATCTTGTGGAATTGAATAGGCCCAAACATACAAAGGATCACAAACATTACAAGCTGGAAGTGACCCTAGACTTTTTTAGTTCAGCCCTCTCATTATATTGGGAAGGAAACAGGCCCAGGGAGGAGTGAAGATTTGTCTAAGGTCACTCAGGTAGTAATTAGTAACAGACAGATCTGAAGCTGGGTCATCTCATTCAGGTGTGTCTCTCTGAGGCACGCCAGCCCAGGTATGGCTCCTGAGAACTTTGGGGCCAGGCCTGGGGCAAAGAGGTCTGGCCCAAAGCTAATGAGGATGAAGGCTCCCTTTGCCCACCACTCAAGGCTGGAGAGGAAGAGCCCTGCTTCTTTGCACTTTGGGATTCTCTTACACCTTCCTTCCCCACACATACTCTTCTTTCCAATGACACTAACCTTCTGGCTGTTCCCTGAACAAGACACTCCATCCCTTGGCTCCCGGTGTTCTCTCACGTCTGGAACGATCTCCCTCCTCTGACCCTATTGTGACTCCCCCCTTCCTTAAGTCTCAACTAAAATCCCACTTTCTAGAGGAAGCCTTCCCCAACCTCTCTTAATTCTAGTGTTTTTCCTCGGTTAATTATTTTCTATTTATCCTGAATACTGTTTGCTTTGTATACATGTTTGCATATTGTCTACTCTACTAGGTGTAAACTCCATGAGGGTAGGGATTGTTTTTTCCTCTATTTTTGCTCCCTCAGCGCTTAGCACAGAACCTGGAACACAGTAGGACCACCACAAATGTTTATTGATTAATTCCTGCAGTAATAACAAACATTCATAGTGAAGTTACAAGCTTGGGAGAGGCCTGGAGCAGCAGAGGTGTCTTAAGACACTTTCCCTTATCTTCAAAAATGCGAAAGAAGGGCTTGGTCACCCCAAAGGCGACGCCCATCCTCCCCCATCTAGTCTATTAGACCGGATGGGAGTTAAACCCCGCTCTGACCCCTTCATCAGCCATCTGGGATCCCCTCGGTCTCCAAGGTTTGTGGTGAATCCCTACCCAGAACAGTCACACACTTCTCATTTTGGAGGCTTCTGCTTACTCTTCCCAGCCCCCAACTGACTAAGTTTCTCTCTCTCTGCAAAACAAGGAGGGGTCTGGCCAAATCAAAGCAGGTAGCGTGAGAACCCGCAGTAAATCTGGCTGCCACATAAAGGGCAGGGGACCAGGACTGGGTGGAGCCGAGAATTAAGGAGCTGGGCTTTGCGATCGCCAGATGAAAGTAGTCGAGCTTCTGGCGACTGTTATTAACCTACAAAAACAGCTGAGAGGAGGAGGAGGGGAGGGGAGGGGAGTGGGAGGGGAAGGGGGGGGGGCTTGTGGATTGTGGGAAGTCCCAGGAAAGTCCTGACGCCCCACTTCGTTCTCCATATGCTCGGCGGGGGCGGTCAATCCGTCCTGTTTTAGACCCCCGGTTCCCTCTTCACGAGACCTCCAGAGGCGCCCCCGTTTTCCCCCACCTCCTCCAGCCGGCAATGGCCTGAGGTTACATGGGCACCAGTAGTTATACGCCCTCATCCCCTTACGGACTAGGTCATGAAACAAAGCCTGGGTGGGCGCATCCCAGGGCGCAGGGAGGACACATCCCACGCCTTCGAGGCTCGCAGGCTCTCCTTCTGACACTGACTTCTCCGTATTGGACTCAGTCCTCGCTAGAGCGGTCCACACTGCCCCCGCCCTTTATTCTCAGTCCCAGGTCGGTCTCCGCGTCATCCGAACCTGGACCTTCCTCCCATTCAGACTATTCCCGGTTAATTTGGTGCCTAGTCATTCCCATCCCAGAATTAGGTCTTTTGACTCAGCTCTCTTGGAACCAGGACTCACCAGTGCCTAGTTCCTCCCCTCCCAACCTGGCCAAGCCCCGAACCTGAGCCTGCCTTTTCCCTTCGGGCCCGGCTTCGCAATCCCCCTTCCAGGCAAGTAGTAGACACTTAACAAGTGTACGACAGACTGACTTCCCTGGACTGCAATTGGGAGAAGGAGCATGCAAGTGCCGACGCAGAAGTCCAAAGAAGCCAGGGAGGGGCCACGGATGGGGAGGTCCCAGTAACTGTAGGGGTGCTGGGAAGGTCTGGGGGCCTCTAGATACTTGGGATTCCACCTTTAGAAAGCTCTTTCTGGGAATGAGTGAACCTTACTCTCATTGGATTTGGCTTAAGCAGGGAATAACCTACACACTCAATTGGGTATCTTACCCTACAGGAAAGTAGGGGGGGAAGAGAAAAAAGGGGGGGGGATGATAAGAAGGGAAGGCAGAGTGGGGAAAAGGGGAGTTAGAAGCACACACTTTTGAAAAGGGACAGTCAAAGGAGAAAATGGAATACATGGGGGGCGGGATAGGATGGAGGGAAATATTTCTTTCACAACATAACTACCATGGAAATGTTTAGCGTAACTACACACGTATAACCTATATTGAATTGCTTATCTTTCCAGTGGGGGTGGGTGAGGAGGGAAGAAGGGAGAGAATGTGGAACTCAAAGTTTTAAAAACAAATATTAAAAATTGTTTTTACGTGCAATGGGGAAATAAGATATACAGGCAATGGGGTATAGAAATCCATCTTGTCCTACAAGAAAGTAAGGGGGGAGGGGTGGACATAGAGGGTAGATTGGGGGAGGGGTATTCTGGATGCTTGCCATCTTGGGGTGGGGGGAAGGGGAGAGACGGGAGAAAATTCGTAATTCAAAATCTAGTGGACATGAATATTGAAAACTAAAAAATAAATTTTTTTTTTAATGAAAAGAAATCCCTTTCTTTGGATTGCAGCACCCTTAGGGTTAAAATGTAAATCTCTGGGAGGGGGGTAAGTACTGAATTACTTTATCAGATCTTTTCCTAAAGCACAGTACCCCAAGTAGTACTAGGTCTAGTCTTCTTGGAGAGGGGAGGAGGAAGGGGGTATAATGCAGCCATACAAGGAACAATAGAACCCATAAAGGCACTCAATAACTGTGTTGTACTCTACTTTCAGTGAAAATAGGCTTCCCCTTGGCTTCTGAAGCCCAGCTCTACCTAGGTCCAATGCCACTACTTCTGAGAGGTGCCCCATAGTCCCTCTTCTCCCCGTTGCTGCTGGTGGTGCTCAGTCTGTTTGACTCTCCCTGATCCCCTTTGGGGTTTTCTTGGCAAAGATACTGGAGTGGTTTGCCCTTTCCTTTTCCAGCTCATTAAGAATCTGAGGCAAACAGGGTGAAGTGACTTATCCAAGGTCACACAGCTAGTAAAGGTCTGAGGCCAGATTTTAACTAATAAAGATGAGTCTTCCTGACTCTAGGCCTGGAGCTCTGTCCACTATGCCACCCAGCTTCCTTGTTGTTGCGTTCTCCCTAAAGAATCTTGTATTTACTCATCAGGGTCTATAGTCTTCCTTCCCCTACCCAGCCTCTTAATAGAATATAAACTTGAGGACAAGGACTGCTTGCTTTAGGGTTTTCTATCCTTGGTACCAGGTACATAGTAGATGCTTAATTCATGTTTGAGTTGACTTGCGCCAATCTGCAAGTAACTTCATATCTGAACCTCTTTTTCCCCATCAGCAAAATGGGGATAAAAGTAATGGGGCTGCAATTTTACAGCACCTTGCTGCATAAAAAGCATTTTTTTTCTTAAATTCTGACCTGCCATCTCCTAATTCCATACACTAGCAGAGGACCATCCCTCAAGTCCCAAAGCCTTCCTTAATCACCTGCATCCCTTTCTGAATCCTTTTTTAAAGGTAAGCTTAGGTACCCTGGTTTGGGGAAGAGTTCCCTAATTTTGACTAAACTCAAACCTTTCCTTCACTAATTTGTCTAGAAAACTGTCTTCCTTTGGCCCTCTCCTTGGCCCCCATTATTGACCATCTGGTATTAAACTTTCCTGGGTACAGGTCATATCCTTCCCCACCCCACCCCCAGCTAAATTCAATTTAATTGAACATGTCTTAAGCTCCTTCTGTATGTATACAAAGATGAACACTAAACCTACCCTAAAGAAGGCTACTTTTTTCGGGGAAGCTCAGTCTGGGCTATAAGTATGTCACAGACAAGACTGTAGCAGGTAATTTGATGAGGGAGATACCATTAAGGACTTGGGGGGGGTGAAATCAGGGAGATAGCACCTGGGCTGAGCTAAATGATCCTCAGGGGAGGGGAAGAGGTGGCACAGGAGACTTTGTGTGTACAATCTGCAGAGATGGAGGCTGGTATGTGCTTTGGGGAGGACTGAATCCAGAGAACCCCAGAATCCCCTGGTCTAGAAGGATCTGGAAAAGAGATGGTGAGAGGCAGGGGAGCAGTGGATTTGGAGGGAGTCAGAAATGGGGTGGAATTCAGGCACTTAGTGGCTGTGTGATCCTGGACACACAGCACCTCCACTCCTGAATCCCCCTTCCTAAAAGGGGACTAAGGACAGGGCCCAGATCTGAGGATGGCTGTCAGGATCATATACAGTCAAGACAACAGGCATTTATTTATTGTCTACATTTATTAAGGCCAGCATCGTGCTAAGTACTGGTGATACAAAGAATAGCAAAAAAAAAAAAATGATCCCTGCTTTCAGAGGGCTCACAGTCTAACTTGGGGAGAGATGAGCAAACATCTGAAGACACATCCAAGCTATATACAGAATTGGTGACAATCTCAGAGGGAAAAGAACTAAGATTCAAAGTGGGAAACACTTCTTGTAGAAGGTGGTGAGGAAGTCAGGAGGTACAGGTGAGGAGGGGAGGATTCCAGGCTGGGGAGCAGCCAGTGGAAATGCTTGGAGTTAAGAGATGGCATGCCTTGTGTAAGGGAGAGCCAGAAGGCCATAGCCACTGGACTGTAGAGTAAACGGCAGGGTTAAAAAAGGTGTAAGAAGCCTGGAGAGGTTGGCGGGAGGCAGGTTATTAAGAGCTTTGAATGCCAAGCAGAAGCTCTTATATTTGATCCTATGAGTGATCAGGAGTCTGTGGAGTTTATTGAATGGGGGAAAGGGAGGTGACATGGTCAGACCTGTGCTTTGGGAATATCAATTTAACAGATGAGTGGACTGGAGTAGGCAGGGAGACAGACTTACTACAACTGTCCAAGAAACATTATTTATTAAAGCAAAAATGAAACTATTACTATCCTCAAGGAGCTTAAATTCTATTGGGGTTGGGGAGGAACATTTGCATGGAAAATAACACGGAAAAAAACATATATATAAGGCAACTTCCAAGGGAAGGTTAATAGTGAATGGGGAGATCAGAACAGACTGTGTGGGAGGTGGCATTGGGGGTGGGCTTTGAAGGAAGCTAGGAATTCTGAGGAAGAGGTGAGGAGGGCATATATTCCAGGTATTAATAATAATTAATAATAGTGCTCTAAGATTTTCAAAGTGCTTCACAGTAACCCAGTGCTGTTCAGTGTTTTTTTCAGTCACGTCTCACTCTTGGTGACCCCATCTGGGGTTTTCTTGGCAGAGACAGTGGAGTGGTTTGCCATTTCCTTCTCCAGCTCATCTGACAGATGAGGAAACTGAGGTAAACAGGGTGAAGTGACTTGCCCAGGGTCACATGGTTAATAAGTGTCTGAGGCCCGATTTGAACTTACGAAGATGAGTTTTCCTGATTCCAGGCCTGGCATTCTATGAATTAAAATTAAATTTAAAAAATTCTATGAATTAAAAGAAAATGGCTCCACTTTGACACCTAGTGAAGTAGGTGCTATTATTATCCTCATTTTATAGATTACTGAGTCACCAGAGATGCCAAGTGACTTGCCCAGGAGTCATACAAGCTATTAAGTGTCTGAGGCAAGATGTGAACTCAGGACTTCCTGACTCCAAGTCCCTACTATCTATCTACTACACCATCTAACTGCCTTTTTTAGGGGCCTTTATACACTGGGAACAGTAAGCAGACTGACTGACTGGAAGGTAGAATTCTGAAGGACAGTAATACTTTAAAAAGCTGGAAAGACAGACAAGAGCCAGATTATAAAATGCTTTGAAAGCCAAACAGAGGAGCTTATATTTTATCCCACCTAGACAGAAAATGGAGCCAGTGACATTTCTCTATGCTTTAGGAATATCATTTTTGCAGCAGGGTGGAGAGCAGATGAGAGAGGGGAGAGTCTGAAGACAAGGATGCCAATAATTAGGAGGCTGTCATCATACCCGTGGTGAGTTGTGGCAAGGGTCTGAATTACTGTGGGATGGTGACCATCTAGATAGAGAGAAGGGGATGGATGGGGCTGTAACATGGAAGTAAAATTGACAAGACTTGGCAACAAGATGGAGATGTGAGGGACAGGCAAGAATAAAAAGGCAAAGACTACAAACCTGTGGGACTGAAGGATGGAACTGTCCTCAAGAGAATTAGAGGAGTTGGTCGTACAGGTGGCTGGAGGAGAGGTCTGGACAGATGCTTTGGGGAGTGGGATGGACAGTTAATCTAGGAATAGTACAAAGGCTGGTACCATAGACAGAGAACCGTCAACAAGCTTGAGTTCAAATCCCACTTCTGATCTGACCTGTGTGATTGTGGACCAGTCACTTAACTTCAGTTTCTCTCCATTTGGGAGTTGGGTTAGTTTATCTCTGGGGTCCCTTCATCTAAGATCTATGACAGCCAACAGCAGGAATTGAGTTGAGATTACATAAAGTACACTGGTAGTGGACTCAGTCCACCCAGCTGTGTGACTTTTTCCATCCCAGCATGCATGTAGGAGCAAGAGAAAGTAAATGTTTGGAGTTACTCAGGATTGGGCTTTGGAAAGGGATGGGTGTCCATACAACAAAGGGAAAAGGGATTGGAGGGTGCAACAAAGTGTTAAGTTGAACTGCTTAACTATCAGGACAAGATTTAGAAAGTCCACAAACATTTTTAAGCTGCTCCTAGGGTACTAGGGTAACAGGCACTGTGCTAGGCACAGGGGAAACAAACAAAAAAACCCTGTACTTGTTCTCCAGCTCAGTCTAGTGAGAAGACAAGATGCAAAAAACTCCATAAGTAAGACACCAGATATATTGGAGATAGTCTATATTGGGAATGAGAATTGAAAAGGGTTTTTTGCAGCAACTGAAATTTTAGCTATGACTTGAAGCAAACCAGAGGGAAATGAGAAAGAAGAAAAATCTAGGCATGAGGAAACAGTGAGGGAAAATGCTGGGAGTTAAGAGATGGTGCATCTTATGTTTTAGGAGAAGAGATTTTGGAGTGATGGAGCTAAGGAAAGAAGAGGGAAAGTGTAAACAGCAAAGAGGTCAGTAACACTTAATCCCAGGGGGGAAGGGAAGAAGAGGGGAGTAGAATAAAAAGATTGGAAAAGTGGGAAGGGATGAGGTTATGAAGGGCTTTAAAAGCCAAATGGTAGATTTTATATTTGACCCTGGAGGTGGTAAGGGAGCCACTGAAGTTTACTGAATAGAAGGGTGATAGGGTCAGAAATGCAGGTCTCTGGTCTAGGAAGATCAATGTGACAGGTGAATGGCAGCCATACTATGGTGGAGAGAGCTTTGAGGCAGACAAGACACCATCAGGATATTGCAACAGTCCAGGCATGAGGTGATGAGGGCCTGCACCAGAATGATGGCAGTGTCAGAGGGCAGCAGGGGAGATGTTGGACATTCAGTGCCTACTATGTACCAACAATGGGGACACAAAGAAAGACAAAAAACCATTCTTGTTCTCAAGGAGCTCACGGTCGAACAGAGGTAGAACTGACAGGGCTTGACAACAGATTGGATGCGGTCAGAACTGAGGAAACACCGGGGTTTCCAGTCTGGGTGACTGGGAAGATTCCGGGGAACCAGGAGGCCGAGATGAAGAGGGAGAGAAGTCAAAGGAGGGAGAACATGGCCAAAAAAGATGTGATGTGACAGTCTGGGAAAGCAAGAAAGGGTGGAATTATGTCGAGGTTTGGGTGAGGCACTGGGAAAGATGGAAGGACAGATGGTTATGGTCAGAGAGAGGAAGAGCAGAATTATGGATGATAGAGGTAGGATACTTGTTTAAGGAGCAGCTGTAAGTACAGATCAAGAGAGTTGAGGAGGGGCAGCTAGGTGGTGCAGTGAATAGAGCACCAGTTCAAATCTGGCCTCAGATACTTAACACAAAAAATAACCGTGTGACCTTGGGCAAGTCACTTAACCCCAATTGCCTTCCAAAAAGAATAAAAACCAAAAACAAGAACAAAACAAAGAGAGTTGAGGAGGTTGAATGGGAAGCAAAGGGTATCTAAGGAGGTGCCATCATACAAATCGAATTCTCCTACCTAATAAGGTTGCCAGAGAGAGGAAAAAAGGTATATTAGATACTGGATTCCCTGAGAAAGTTAGAATAATCTGATAGGTACTGCTGTGGCTGGTAGCCACAAGGATCTGGATAGGTTGATATATTTGAATGGAGTGGACCTCCAAAGAGGAGAGAGATCAGTCAGTGATGGTGGTATGGAAAGTGTGATGAGGAACAAGAAATGTGCCTCATCTTCCTGGTTCAGTGGGAAAAGGGAAGAGAAGAATGAGGAAGGGTCCATTCAGGGCTGGAGAGGGTGGCTAGGGATGAAGGATGTTTGAGAGGTGGGATGGGGAGGACCAGATTTCTATGATTACATGATAGAAGGATTGTAAAAGGTATATGTCTAATATAAAGGGTAATATAAAAGGCTCTAGAGTCAGACACAAGGTGGGGGTGGGCTGACATGAGTATGAGAAATGTGGGAGTGGGGATCAGGGCATGGAGTATCCCTTTAGGCAGCCTTTGATCAGATCACTGAGATCCTTTTTTTTCTTCCTCTTAATAGTATTTTTTTTTCCAACTACATGTAAAGAAAGTCTTCAACATTCACTTTATTTTTTTTGCTTTTTGGAGGGCAATTGGGCTTAAGTGACTTGCCCAAAGTCACATGGCTAATAAGTGTGTCAAGTGTCTGAGGCCGTATTTGAACTCAGGAGGGCCACCTAGCCACCCCATCAACATTCACTTTCAAAAGATTTTGAGTCCCAGATTTTTTTCCCTTCCCTTCTTTTTCTCCTTTCCCAAGATAGCAAGCAATTTGATGTAGGTTATATATGTACAATCATATTAAACATATTTTCACATCAGTCATGCTATGAAAGAAGAATCAGAACAAAAGGGAAAAACCATGAGAAGAAAAATCAAAACAAAGAAAATAGTCTGCTTTGTTCTGCACTCAGATTCCATAGCTTTCTCTGGATGCGGTTAGCATTTTCTACCACAAGTCTTTTGGAACTGTCTTGGATCACTGTATTCCTGAGAAGAGCTAAGTCTATCAAGTGAGTCATGGCACAATGTGCTGTTACTGTGTACAATGTTCTCTTGGTTCTGCTCACTTCACTCAGCTTTAGTTCATGTAAATCTTTCCAGGTTTTTCTGAAATGCTCCTGCTCACCATTTCTTATAACACAATAGTATTCCATTACATTCATATACCACAACCTGTTCAACCATTCCCTAGTTGATGGACATCCCCTCAATTTCCAATTCTTTGCCACCATAAAAAGTTGCTACAGACATTTCTGTACATGTGGGCCCTTTTCCCTTTTTTATGATCTATTCAGGATACAGACCTAGTAAAATCACTGTGATTCTGAATGGGACCATGAAGCAGTATACTGTCACATCCTCCCCAGTAGCTAAGGTATTATGGTCCTGAGTAGAAGGTATGTCTGTGAGTGGGTGGGGGTCAGAAGGCTGGGGGGCAGATGGAGACCACCTGTTAGGACCTGAAGGTCAAGGCAACTAGTTGGTAATAGGCATATCTGAGATAACTGCCCCTTTCAAAGGTAGCCAGGCTAGCTTTGCTTTAAGCTGACATTTTGTACAAGAGACTTTCCCCACCCCCAAATTCTCTATATACCAGGTACTTTCAATTTATTCTGAATATATCTTTAATGGACATAATTACCTGCATATGGTTTCCCTCACTATACTGTGTGATCCTTTAGGGTAAGAAATGTTTTGGGCTTTTTTTTATATTCCCAAGGCTTAGCACAGTGCCTGGTAGCACTTAGTGTCCAGCACATAGTAGGCACAATATAATTGCTAGCTATTATCAGTGTAATTGTCTTTTATTTACTTATGTTTGGTTGTTTCCTTTAGAAGGTAAGCTTGCAGAAAACAGGAGCTATTTCCTTTTTAATCTTGGCATCCTCAGGACCTAGCACTGTGTCTCTCTACATACTTGAGTGATCCCCATTCCATCCCTTCTATAGATTGCCCCTTCTATCATCCCTACCCTCTACTAAATCTTCAGTCTTTTCCTGTCCATTGGCTGATTCTCTACTGCCTACATGTCTCAGGAGTAACCTAAGATCAAGGCTCTCCCCTTTACTAGCCAGGAGACCTTGACTGAACAAGTCAGTTCCATTTCCATTTCCTCATCGGTAATAATAATTACACAACAGACCTTTGAAGGGTTGTTTCGAGCATTAGTCAACTAGTATTTAATAAATACCTACTGTGTGCTGAGCACTATGCTAAGTATTGGACATGCAGTCTAATGGGGGAGATATCATGCAAACAACTCTGTACAAAGAAGACAGGATAAATTGAGGGTAGTCTCAGAGGGAAGAGACTAAGATTAAGGAGACTTGGAAAGGTTTGTAGGAGGAGGGACTTTAGCTGAAACTTGAAGGAATTCAGGAAAGCCTGGGGGTGGAGACTGGAGGGAATTCCAGGCATGGGGACAGACAGTGAAAAAGCTTATAGTTAGGAGGTGTTGTATCTTGTGTGAGGAATAGCAAGGAGGTCAGTGACAGGGAATCACCAAGTACCCGGGGTGAAGTGTGAGAAGACTGGAAAAGGTAGGAGGAGGCCAGGACATGAAGGGTTTAAAAACCAGAAGATTCCATATTTTATCTTAAAAGTTTTTTATTATACTATTATGGATGACTAATGTGGAAACACATTTAACATGACTGCACATGTATAACCTATATCAGATTGCTTGCTTCTTGGGGAGGGGGAATAGGAAGGAGGGAGGAAAATCTGGAACTCAAAAATACTTTTAAAAGTTAATGTTGAAAACTATCTTTACGTGTAATTGGAAAAAATAAAACATTATTGACAAAAAATATTATACTATATTATGGAAATACTTGTTTTGTTCCATAAATCAAAAATCAAATAAATTAAAATTTAAAAAATAATAGGGAGTCACTGAATGAGGGAGAGGAGGGGAGGAAGGGAGACCAAACAGCAGGCTAATGCAATAGCCTATGTTTGAGGTGATGACAGCAATGCAACCTTTCTTCTTCTTCTTTTTTTTTTTGCTTTTTGGAAGGCAATTGGGGTTAAGTGACTTGCCCAAAGTCACACGGCCAGTAAGTGTGTCAAGTGTCTGAGGCCAAATTTGAACTCAGGTCCTCCTGAGTCCAGGGCTGGTGCTTTATTCACTGAGCCACCTAGCCACCCTGCAATGCAACCTTTCTGACGGGTCCACTACAAATGTACTTACACAACCTTAACTGGGCCCTCACCACCGCCAGGCGATCCTACTATATGCATCCATTATCAATTCACTCTCCTACTCTCCACAGCAGCTCTTCCAAAACTTCTCATCCCTCCTCAAACCTCTAATGGCTCCCACTCCCCCCACTCTCAGCTGAGGACCTTGCCTCATCTTTTACAGAAAATACTGAGGCCACTGGCCACGAACTCCTTCTTCCTTGTTTCATTGCACTCATGTCTCCTTCACCCTCCTACATGATGAACCTTACAAAGACTCTCCCTTCTATCTGCTCAATCCCATTCCATCCAGTCTCCTCCAGCAGTACCACTTAATTTCAATCTCTCCATGTCTACTGACTCCTTCCCTACTCCCTACAAACATGCCCCAGTGTCTCCCATTCTCAAAAAATCCTCCCCTAGATTTTTTTATCTCCAATAACTCTTCTACCTTTTGTGGGTAAAGTCCTTAAAATGCACAGCTGCAGCATGCGCTTTCACTTTCCCTTCTCTCACTCTTCTTAACCCCTTGTAATTCCAGTTTCCACCCATATCAATCCACTGACACCGCTCTCTCCAAAGTCACCAAGAATCACACCACAACTGCCCTAAATCCAAAGGCCTTTTCTCAATCCTTATTCTCCTTGACCTCTCAGCAGTCTCTGACGCTGCTGATCACCCTCTCGCCTCCTTGAGACTCTCTTCTCTTTCGGTTGTTGGGAGGCCATTCTCTCCTCTATCTCCTTTGCTGGATCCTCCCCTCCATACAGAACCATAGGTATCTCCATCTCCAAGGTTCTGTCCTGGGTCCTCTTCCCTTTTCCATCTATACTGCTCTTGATGATCTCATTGGTTCCCAAGGATTTAATGGCTATCTTTATGCTGACAATTCTCAAATGTACTTATCATATCCTAATTTCTCTGCTGATCACCAATCTCACATCTCCAAGTGCCTTTCAGAAATCTTGAACTCAACATGTCCAAGACCGAACTCTCTCTTCCCCTAAAAGCCTTTTCCCCTCCTAATTACCGTTTAAGGCAACACCATTCTCCTAATTCTTCAGGCTGGAAAGTCAGACTCGTGTTTCCCTCTTCACTCCCCCTCCCCAAGTATGCAATCTGTTGCCAAGGCCCATCCATTTCACCTCCTTTCTCCTCCATCATCACTCTAGATCAGCCCACACCTGAACTACTGCAATACCCTGCTGGTGGGTCTGCCTGCCTCATATCTCTCCCCACTCCAATCCATCCTCCATTCCCACCCCTACTCCAGTGGCTCCCCATCATATCCAGGATCAAACACAAAATCCTGTGTTTGGCTTTTAAAGGCCTTCATAACTTGACCCCTCCTGTCTTTCTAGTCATCTTATCACTTCCTGCAAAGTCCTCTCTAATCCAGTGACCCTGGCCTCCTGGCTCTCCCACCATCTCTCAGCTCGGCTCTAGGCATTTTATGTGACTGTCCCCCATTCCTGGAAACCTCTCCCTTCTCATCTCCACCTACTTAGGTTTCCTTTAAATCCCAACCAATCTATAAGAAGCCTTTCCCAAGCCCTCTTAATTCTAGTGCCTTCCCTCTGTTAATTATTGCCTATTTAACCTGGGTGGATTTTGTTTGTATATATTGTTGGCTTGTCTCCTCCATAGATTGTGGGATCCTTATAAGGGTAGGGACTATCTTTTGTCTCTTTGTGTATGAATCCCCAGGGTTTATCACAGTTCCTGGCACACAGTAGGCACTTAATAAATGTTTAAGGGGTTGTGAAGTAGATAGAGCTGCAGGCCTGGAGTCAGAAAGATTTAGCTCCCTGAGTTCAAATTTGGCCTCAGATGCTTACTAGCAGTATGACCCCTGGCAAGTCATTTCACCCCATAAGCCTGAATTTCCTCATCAGTAAAATGAGCTGGAGAAGGAAATGGCCAACCACTCCAGTATATTTACCAAGAAAATCACAAATGGGGCCACAAAATGTCAGATACAACTGAACTACAATAATAAAAATATATATAGGGGTGGCTAGGTGGCATAGTAATAGAGCACTGGCCCTAGAGTCACCACCTGGAGTCCCTGGAGGACCTGAATTCAAATCTGGATTCAAACATTTAACACAAAAACTAGCCATGTGACCTTGAGTACCCCAATTGCCCTCCAAAAAAAAAAAAGGAAAAAAATATTTGTAGACTGTATCAGGATGGTGGAAGTTTGAGAATAGAGAAGGGGTATATAGGGGAGATGCTATGGAGGCAGAAATGACAGGGTTTGCCAGCTGATTCCTGTTCAGGGGTAAGAGTGACTAGAAGGATTGATGGTTATGCTTTAGAGTAATAGGGAAGTTGGGAAGGGTTGGGAGGGCTGAAGAGCGGAATCATATGTTTAGTTTTGGACACATTGAGTTTTAGATGTCTACTAGACCTCCAGTTTCATATGTCCAACAGGCACTTTTAAATTCCAGACTGAAGTCTCTAATTCTTGGCTTCCTTCAAGTCACAACTAAAATCTCAACTCTCTACGAGATGCCTTTTCAGGTCCCTCTTAATTTTAACAGCCTTAACTCTGTTGATTATCTCAAATTAATCCTGTATCTAGCTTGTTTATATGTAATTATTCCCATGTTGTCTTCCCAAATGGAGTTGAAGCTCCCCGTGCAGGCACAGGGTGGACACTTACTAAATGTTTCTTGAACAATAAAAACCTGTTCAATTTTCAAATCGAATCGTGAAAGGAGTGGGGAAGAATGTGTGGAATAAGGGAGAAGGGGGAGCTTACTGTGAATGCCTTTAATTTTCTCACTGAAGTAGAGGAAATTCTTTGCAGAGAGGGATTAAGGACAGGAAACTTAAAAAAAAAAGGACGAAGTTCACACTTTCATACCTGTCCAAAGACCCACTTGAAGAGAGTAAGGGTTGCTCTGGAGACCTCAAAATACCAACACATGGGGTCCTTCATGAATTCGACTCCAGTCTTCTCAGTCAAAGTAAAGTAAAATTTATTAAAAGTTCGCTTGCATTAGCACACAGGGTAAGTCTGCGCTAGGTCATTCTATGGCACTCTCACTACTCTATGGTGTGAGATGGGGGTCTTATATACAGAAGGTTGTGGGAGGAATCTAGGGGTGGTCTAGAGGAGGAGTTTGGGAGGGTCTGCAGGAGGAGTTAATGAGGTCAATGAGTAAGGGTTGGAAGCCACCAGGAGACCACAAACAATGGTGGGCTAGGCCAGTGGGAAAGTCTAGTAACAGACCTGCCCCATCAAATGGGATGATTCAATCAAGAGTCCAAGGGAGGTTCCCAGAGCCTGTACCTCAAAGACTCAAGGAGAGGTCAAGGGGGCTCCCAGAACCCATACCTCATCACATGATTAGCCTCCCCGCCCCAATTCATTTTCTGGAACACTCCACACTCTACATACTCAGTTTCAAGAGAAAAGACACAATCGATTTTTGCAAATGCACCCCCAACACCAGACATAGGATTACAAGAACACTGCCCCCAAGACACATTCACGTGCAACCCCAAACTCCACCATACAGACACTCCTTTCTCCCGCACACCACAACAACAGCACTCCCTTTCCATCAGACGCACCCAGGCTAACTCACAACACACTTTCGCCTCGTCCTCCAAGCCCGGCAGGGGCGGGGCTGCTGCTCCTTCTCAGTTCCCAGGCAACTGGAGCTCCGGGATCTCCTCGCCAGCAAAGCCAAACAAACAGTCTCAGGAGGATTCCCTGGACCTCCCCCACCCTAAGTCCCCAGTGGGGCCCGCAGTCCCAGACAATACACAGCAGCCTCGTCTGGGCGTCCGAGGGGTGGTGGAGGACCCTGGAAGGGGCTGCAGGAGGGACAGTCGGGCCCCGGGGCGGGTGGAGACAGGATTCTGCAAATCCCTTCCCTCTTCTCCCCTCCCCTCCCCTCGAGCAGTCTGGTGCTTGGGGGAAGAGGAGTGACCAAGGTGGGGACAGGACCTGGCTACTGGACCGAGGTGCCCCACTCCTGCAGGGGAGGAGCTCGATCTTGGGTCCCCTCCCCTGGCACAGTAGGTGAGATGATCTCCCCCTCCCCACTTTCCAAGGGTCCCTCAAAGGAGACATTTGTAAAGTGCTCGACCCGGTTCGTGGTCCAGGAGTTAGGTACCACATAAATGCTCAGACCCAACAGGTCTCCCTCCCCACTTTCCCAGGGTCCCTGCAGCCCCGCCGGAGGTGGGGAGAGGAGGGACGGCGGGTAGGAATACCGGGAAAAAAGAAAGCACGGGCGTGGAGCCCCGGGAAGGGGAGGAGAAGGGAGGTCCGTCCAGGACAGGGGCCGGGGTCGGGCAGAAGAGGACTGGGTGTCCGCGGGAAGCCGTCGTCCCGCTCACCTGCGGCCGCAGAGCACGTGGGCCGTCGGCTCCCAAACTTCCGGACACTGTCCTGAGGGCGCGAAAGTCTCGGGGGAAGGGGGAGGCTGGGCGGCGGGAGGAGCCGTTCGGGACCCCGCCCCGGGCAGGTTAAAAATTAGCCGGAGGGTTGGCCTGGGGCTTGGGTGGGGAGCCGCGGCCGGAAGGAGGGCCGGGGTCTGCATTCTGTCCGGAGATTGCCCGGGAGTGAGGAGCCTTTCCCTGCAGCTTGCCTCTTTCCCGCCTTCCAACCCCAGCATCTCGTGGATGGGGGAGGGGACCGTTCCCGAGGGTCTGTTCCGGGGCTCAGCTGGCGGTTCCACCTCTGATTGGAGAGCCTGGCTCCAGCCCTCGGGGACAGCCCTGTCTAGAACGGCCGCCGGCGCTACGCTTTCCTCTTCCTGACGCCCAGCTCCGAAAGCCAGCCGGCCACAGTCAAACGCTGCCTTGGCTTCTGTTTTGTTCTCTGTTCCGGAGCGTTAATCCCGAGGCTTCCCCTGGACCAGCTGCTCCGAGCCTGCTTGTCTCCTCCCTCAGCCCCCTCCCCCAGCTAAACCTGGATTGGAGCACACAGTAGGCTCGAGACATGCTTCCGCAGTTGGGAACTAACGCAGCTGTGAGGGTCAGCGACGTTTGGACTTGTAGCATTAGAGTGGCCCTGGATACTACCTAAAACGAAACGGGGGGGGGGGCGGGGTTGGACGGCTGCAGGGCCCCTTCCCTCTGACATTCTGTGTTCTCAGGGCCCTTCCAGCTCTTCCATTCTGGGGTCTTAGGACAGCGCTCCACCTCTACATACCTGCCCTCCCGGTCGCATGGGGAGGAAGTAGCTGCGTGCAGTCGAACAGCCCGGGATTTGGAGTCAATGACCTGCGGTTTATGTCTTTGCCACTTACTAGCCCAGGTGACCTTGACTGAGCAAATCATTTTCTGACTAAACCTTTTTCTGCTCTGTAAAATGTCAGTAATATTTACACTATGGATTATTGGAGTCATTCAGTCAACAAGTGTCTATTATACACATTCTAAATAAGTAACAGACACTTTGCAAAGCATTGGGAAATCAACGAATAGCAGAGTCCCTGCTCTCAAGGAGTTTAGAATCTAACAGAGGAGACAACGTGCAAAAGACTGTGCAGTTGTAAAGAAGATATATACAGGATAGTTTGGGAATAGTCTCAGAGGGAAGGCGTTAAGATTAAGGAGGGTGATTAATAGGGAAGGTGGGATTTTATTTAGGACTCCAGGGAGCAAATTCCAGGCATGAGGGACAGCCAATAAAAATGCTAGCATAGAGAGATGGAGTGTCTTGAATGAGGGAGAACGAGGAGGCCGGTGGATGCTGATCTCAAGAGTATTTGGGAATAAGGTGTGACTACAGTTAAAAAGCCTAGGTTGTGAAGGACTTTAAAAGCCAGAGGCCTTTATATTCAATCCTGTAGGTAATGGGCAGTCACTAGGGTATTTTGAATGGGAAAAGAGGTGATGTGGTTAGACCTGACTTCCAATGAAACAGTATATGCAATACACTTTGTAAACTTAAAAGCCTTAATAAATTAGTATGTGTGGCCTGGGAAAGGCAGCCCCTTCCGAATGTAAACGTAAGCAAACTATCGTGGGGAAAGAAAGTAAACTTTGCTGGAGAAAGAGTCTCATAAAGTCCTTCAAAGACATCCATCCTTTGAACAGAGGCGCTCAAACCAAGTTAGGGGAAAGGTGTAGGCAGGAGTCAGAGATGAATGACACCTGCTCCTTTGCCTTCCACCAGTCTGTAGTGTAGTATGGGGGAATAGGACCTGTGCACCAACAATTGGGACAGGAGGTAGAGTGATGTGTCATCGGGGTTCAGATGCCCGGTAACAGGCAGTGTGGGGCCAAAGGCCCCTCAGGTGGACTCAGCCACAGAACAAGGATGGATCTTTGTACTGTACTTTAGCGCTGGAAGTTCGGGGGGCAGCGGTCCGAGCCAGGACTGACCTGGAGGTGACCCCAAGCAGGGCCTTACCGACCCCAGGTGACCTCCAACAGGCCCAGGTTGCCATTTTGTCCCCGCTTGGATCTTTTCACGGGGCTTCCCGGAAAGGGCAACGGGGGGGCCGAGGGCTGCAGGTGAGGGAGGCCGTGACCTTGTGCTCCGTCCCTTGCGCCCTCGGGATCTGGGAGCACCTGGCGGCCCAACGCGGGCCTCTTCCCCTACCCGGAAGAAAGCCGAGGGGCTAGGAGGGGCTGGGGGCTAGGGAGTGAGTGCGTGCGAGTGCTGTCTCTTCTTCCTCCTCCTCCTCCTCCTCCTCACCGCACTACCCAAACCAATCAGGCCAGCTGCGCCGGGCCGATCCTCCCCTCCCCAGGTCCCTCCTCCACCTCCCCCCAGGAGCCAATGCCCGCTCCCTAGGGGAGCCGCCTCCAGTCACGTGGCCCGGCCGGGGCAGGTAACTCCTGCGAGGGCGGGGGCGGTGGGGGGAGCCGGAGCTGGCTGGGCCCTTGCCATGAAGCCAGAGGGGAAAAGCCCGAGCACGGTCACCTGGCCTCCACTCGGCCTCGCGCGGAGAGGCGGCGGACGCAGGGCTGGAGGCGGCCGGACGGAGCAGCAGCCCTGGCTTCAGGTAGAGCCGCCCCGTCCGGGTCCCGGGTCTCACGGGGTCCCCTGGGTCGTGCTGCCGGTGCTCGGCGGGTGTCTCCGGGCCTGACCCCTGTCTTTGGTTGTAGCCCTCCCCTCCCCGGGCCATGACGCCGCCGCCTCCTTCTGCGCACCCTGACTCCCTGGTGGTCTTGTTTGGGGCAACCGCTGGTGCTCTGGGGGCTAAACTGGGCTCGGATGAGAGGGAACTAATTCTCTTGGTGTGGCAAGTTGTGGATCTTCACAGCCGGAAGGTAGGGACGGCGGGGCCGGGCGGTGGCGGCCGCGGCCGGGGTCGGTGCTGGTCGGTGCTGGTGGCGGCTGCGGCGGGACTGGGGGGCTTCGGGAGAGCTCCAGGCCCCCTGGGGAGCGCCGGGGCTGGAGGCGGACGCTCCCAGGCCCCCGCCCCGGAGCCTCCTGGGCGAGCCGGCCCTGCCCTCGGGGCGCTTCCCGAGCCGGCCGCCAGCTGCGCGCGCCTGGACGCGTGAGGAGTGGGGGTGTCCGGCGGCTGCGTCCGCTGCCCCCCCCCCCCCCCCCACACAGCTGGCCCCAGGCTGACCCGGGACGGGGGAAGAACACGGGGCAGGCGCTGGGGGGGGGACGGGAGGGCCTCGCGCGGCCCACGGGGCGCGCCGGGGCTGGGGGCTCCCCGGCCCCCTCCCGCCGCTGAGTGCACCCCCTTTCCCCCCGTCGGCCGCAGGTGGGGACCCTGCACAAGTCCCTGGTGCGCGCGGACGACGCGGAGCTGAGCGAGCAGTGCAGGGAGGCGAGCGGTCTGAGCGCGGAGGGGCTGGGCCGGGCCGAGCCGCTGGACAAAGTGCTGCAGCAGGTGAAGGGTTAACCCCAATCGGGGCCGGGGTCGCCGCCCCTCTGGCTTGGCTGCTTAGACTCTGCCTCCTCCCCCCACCCCCCGACAGCACGTGTGGCTGCCCTCCGCCCCCCTTAGTCCAGCCGAGCTCTTCTTTAGGAAAACTTCCCGAGAAGGACTCGGCGCCGGAGGGGGGAGGGGAAGGGATCGAAATCTGCCCAGCCTGGGCTAGTTCTGTCCCCCCTTCGAGTATTCCACTCCCCCCCAGGGAGGCAGTTTGAGGGGGTCTCCTCACTTTGGGGAGGGGGCAGCAGAGAGGACTTGGGAGTCCCCAAAAGGGCTTGTTTTTGACGCAAGAGATAACTGGGTTTTGTTGGGGGATTATTTTTGGAGGGGGTTCCAGTGTGTACCGGGTGTCTGGGAAAATTCAGGTGAAGGTGCTGTACAGGGGGGGTTTGGCTGCCCCCTTGTAGTTAAGCTGAACCTGCCGGGGCAGTAGAACTAGTTTCTGTTGTTTTAAACTCTCAGTGACTGGCGTGATTTTTGGCAGAGGAGGGGTGGGAGTTTCTGCGAGGGGGGCTAGTGCTTCAGGGATAGGGGTGTGCCCCTCCTCATGTCCAGCCCGGTCCTCTGCCCTGGATGTGGGGAGGTGGGGCAGGGTGTCCCCTACGACTTCCGCAGGTCTGAGCCTGCCCTTGGTATCACCAGAGGTTGGGGGTATATTTTATCCCTGCCTTTCCTGTGAACCCCTTTATGACTTGAGCAACTGGGTCCAGGGCCGGTGGGATGCCAGGAAGGCCCCTAGGGGGGTGGGTGGGCCCTGGTTGGGTGGAGCAGGCAGTTCTAGGGCTTGGGAAGAAACTTGTTCCCGTCCTGTGGGACTGGGCCAGGTATCAGGCCTAGGCTTGGGATCCAGCCTGGTGGGAAAAGCACATTTGGGGTGAGCTGGTGATGTCTTCCGTTTCTGTTTCGTGTTACCTTTATTTTGGTCCTCTGAGGCCTGGAATCTGCTGTAGTATTCTGCATGCCCCTTTTCCTGTGATCTAGGAGTGGGGCTTACCTTTCTCTTATGTTTCCCCCCCTCCTCCTTTCCAAATCCCGGGTCTTACCCCAGGGGAAACTCATTGCTGTATTCATAAGATTAGAGGGGAGATGCTCAATATTTTGCCCCACCCCTTACCCTCCAAAGTGTTTCAAATGTAGCAGGGGCCTAGACTGTGGTGGACTTCTTCTGGGATCTCTGGGTGACTCAAAAAAGCCAGCGTGGGTGTGAGACTTTCATAGGTTTTTAGTGGGGTATAATTTAAAGAGCACTGGATTTATAATCAGAAGACTTGGTTTTGAATCCTGGTTCTACCATTTGCTTATCTACTGGACCTCAGACAAACCACTTGTCTTCCCTGGGCCTCAGTTCCCTCACCTAATGAGGGTGGTAGGTGGTTTTCCCCCCCCTCTGGGTTCCTTACGTTTCATAGGTTCAGTGAATTTTCCCACCTCCACCCCTCTCTGATGGCAATTTGCCCTGACCTCTGAACAGGGAGGATAAGGTAGGGACAGGTTGTTTGGGTTCCTGGCTCCCTGCTGACTAAATGTGCCTGTGGGCTTGTGGCTTATACTCTCTGGGGGCCCTACCCACTACATATATATCCCAGGTTACACAAAAAGAACAGAAGTCCAGGAAAGAATATTCAGCCCTTGATTCCTGGGTTGAGGGGAGAGGACTTGGATATCTTTTCTTTAGCCTTATGGGGGGAGGGAATGATGAGATAATCTTAGGGAGACCAAACTATTGGTCATGGTCAGGAAAAGGGAATGCTGCCCAGATGGGGATTTATTTAATCATAGGGGGTCCATGAGATTACCAACCAATATGATCTCTCCTGCCCACGGAATCAGAGGTTTCTTAGGAAAAGGAGGAGATCCCTTTCTGGGGGATGGTGGGTGATGAGAGCCTAGTGGTCAGTCTTCTTAGCCATTTGCCTGAGGGAAAATGCCCCTTTGACTTTGGGGAGGGGTGTTGATGGGACAGGAACGATTTGGGAGTAGGTTATAAGTGTTTGAATAGTCACTGATATATATATATATATAATATGTCATATATTATATCATATATAATATATAATATGGTATATATAAAATATATTACATTATCTATAATAATATACATAATATAGTAATATATAAAATAGTAACTGATATAATGGGCCTGGAACCCCCAGTATGCCCATCCCACCTCTTAACTCTAGTTAAGTCTGCTACAGTGTCAGTGAGATGTATATTCATGACATCCCCACTAGAGAGTTCAGGTCTTGCTTGTTTGGGTCTTTGTACATCAGCCCTCTTCTCCCCCTTTTCCTTCTCAGTTTTGCTTTATAGGGTAGGGGAAAGTGACTCATTGTTCATGATTCCTCCCTCCCCTTCCCAATAGAAAGAGCTTGATCAGCACTGGAGGTGGGGTAGGGAAAGATGGGGTGTGATGGGTTCTTCATCCCCTAAGGTAATCAATTGAAGGTTCTCTGATCCTCTTAGGGCTGTCTCCAGAGGGGATTCTCCTTTGACTTCTGAGGCCCATGTGACTTCACTGGGTAGGATGGGAAATGGAGTTCTTCATCCTCCTAAATTCTGACCCCAGGCTTTCTAATGCTATATATCCCCACCACCTTCCCAGCTTCCCCCCCATCGAAGGACAGTGGCCTCAGATTTGGCCCCTGGTGTGTGCCTGGGGCAGAAAGAGGGAGCCCTTGCTGAAGGGGGGAGCAGGATAAGGAGGAAGGAGCAAGTGCCCCCCAGTTCTCACATCCTTTGATCTAACCCTAAATGCTTTAGGCAGGGCTGTTTGGGAATGGGCCTTGTTCATCCTAAGCAGACACTTGGGGACCAAGGGTTGGTTTTGCTACAATGTAGGCAGGTCAGCAGAGGCAAAGTCCAGGCTCTGTTCCCATTAGCCCTCTTCTTTTGTCTCTTCCATAGTAGGGTGTCCTATTGAGATATCCCTCCCTCACCTGCCTGGGAGGCATAGGTTGATATCCATACCCATAGTGGATATCCTGGGGATAGGAAGAACTGAATTCAAATTCTGCCTCAAGACACTAGCTGTGTGACCCTGGGCAAGTCACTTAACCTCTCCTTTGGTTTCCCCAATTATAAAATGAGGATAATTATAGGACCTACAGCCTCACAGGGTTGTTTCGAGTATTCAGTGAGATATTTGTAAAGTGCTTATTAGCCCAGTGCCAACACATAGTAGGTGCTTCATAAATGGTCATTTCCTCCCCTGCTCCTCTTGGGAGGTGGCCAGCCTTCTGTGTTCTGGGTCCCTGGATTGGGAGTCCTTGCATATAAACTTGCCAGTGAAGGTGTGTGGGCAGAGGCCTCCACCCTGAGAACGCTCCCTTTGCGGAGGCTGGCCCAGCCCAAACTCCCAACTGTGGGAGACGCCTTAGCGAGCCCAGGCCTGTCTGAGCCCGGTGCCGCCTCTGCCCCCAGCCCTGTGGGTTCCCTTGCTTAAGTCTGCTGCTATTTCTCTTTCTCAAGTGCTGGTCTTTGGATGAAATTCAGCATTTATTGAGTGCCTGTTAAATGCATGACCCAGTGTTTAGTGTCCGTGAGCCTTAAGTGTCTCCTGTGTCCTGGGCATTGTGCTAAAGGTACAACACAGGGATCCCTTCTGCCAAGGACAGAAAGCTGCCCTGCCTCCTAGGAGGAGAGGGTGTATGTGTGTGTGTGTCTGTCTGTCTGTCTGTGTGTGTATATGTGGTACGTGTGATGTGTAAACAGATGCCCCTGGTGCCCAGTAGTAGGTAATTAAAGGTACAAATGAGGAACAGGCACAGAACTGGGAGCTTTGAGGAGAGATCTTTTTCCCTGAGGCAGGAAGGCTGGCTCCTGGGGGAGGCTGGGCCCCAGGTGGCCCCAGTGGGGCAGGAGAGGATTTCAGCCCATTCGAAGCCTGGGGTTTGGTTGGAACCAAGGTACAAAGCCAGGAGAACAGGGAATGGCAGCTGTGTGACAGAAGCAGGAAGGTGCCCCTGGAATGCAGACCATTCCAGAGGGTGTAAGGTGAAATGAGGCTGGGCAGGCATGTCCCAGAGCCTGCTTCTGGAGGGCCTTGAGCATCGACCTTAACGGCCTCCACTTTCTCCAGTGGTCAGTGGGGGAGGGCAAGCCTGCAGATTCTCCTAAGCTTTGGTTAGAACCAGCAGCATCTCAGGAGTGAGGGCCCCCACTGTCTCTGATAAGCTCAGGGTGGGGAGATCATGGCACTGGGGCCTCAAGACCCTCCAGTGGTTCAGGATGAGTTGGGGGTAGGGGACAGGCACAGCAGGGGAAGAAATGTCTTGGGTTTCCTAGTTCCTTCCTAGCTCTGTGACCCTGGTCCCTTAGCCCTAGGTCTCTGTCAACATAATACCTGTAGCATGTCTCTTCTCATGGAGTTGCTATAAGGATCCAGTCAGGGGAGCTATGGATAGACTTTTTAAATTTTAAGCAGGAAGGTACCAGCCATCGGTGGAGGATCATTGTAATTTTTGCAGGGGCCAGGGTCATCAGTGAAGGGGGAACAGAGTTAACTGGGCATGTGCCCAGTTGAGCCCAGGGTGTGTTCCCAATCAACATTCTAGGAAACTGAGTCTCAGGAAAGGGATAGACCAGGACATTTTTCCAGGAGTCCTTTTTTTTTTTTTTAACCCTCTCTCCAATCCCCACCCCCAGCCCCCACCTCCAATCTCCTAAGCAAACACTACCTGGTACTTGGTGGATGTCAACACAGCCAGGGCCAAAGCTCACTCCGCCTGGAAAGTTTGTCCTTGGGGAAGGGGCAGTCTGTTAGCCAGTCCCTGAGTTAGGCTCTTTGAATGGCTCTGGGGGCAGTAGAAAGGGGCTCTGAGATGAGGCTGACTTACTAGGGCTTGTCTGACCTCCCCTCCACCCCATCTGAACCCTCAGTTTTCTCACCTATGCCCCTTGGTTGTTGGCCCATCCAGACAGAGGGGCAGGGCTAGGATTCTGTCTGTCTGATTTTTGGTTCTGCTTGGATATGGCCAGTGTAGCCAGGATCTAGGCCCTGGGGTCTTTCTCTGGTTTTCTTCATAGCCTGGGCCCCAGAATTGCCCAAGACTGAGGGCCAAGCACACAGGTACCTCTAAGGTGCTGATAAATCTGGAATTCTCTCTCACTCCCCTTTCTCTTGGATCCCGAGTGAAAATGTTGAGGTGAGTCCTGGACACAGAACAGGCTTTCAGCAAACAGGTGCTGACAGTCTTTGGCCTTCTCTCCATCTCTTTCATTTCTAATTATTCCTTGGGAGGAGGGAGGTGGTTCTTGGGTTCATTATAGGTGGCATTTATAGTGCCATAAGGTATATAAAGCAGTTCACAAATGTTTCATTTGATCCTTGCCACAACCTGGGAGATGGGTGCTATTAGTTTTCCTATTTTACAGATGAAGCAACTGAGGTTAAGTGACTTGCCCAGAGTCACACTGTCAAGTGTCTGAGCACTGATTTGAACTCAGGACCACAGGTCTAGATCTCTATCCACCTGTCTGCCTCACTACACACCCTCATGAAAGTTCTGCTGGGTGTTCTTGGTTTCTTGAATTTCCCTCAGGCCCAACACTTCCCCCGCTTCCCCATGTGAACTGGGTCTGGGGGAGTAGCTAGTAGTAGTAGATCTCTGGAAAGGGGGTGGAGGGGAAGTCTGTTC